>NW_011967053.1:91781-106283 GCF_000949405.1 Vollenhovia emeryi | reverse complement strand
TGCAATATTTTTGGAATAATTTGTCGTTGTTGTACATAAGCAGAGAATTTACTAATTACATATACATCCGGGCCTTTTTCAAGGCATAGCAAGCTTTTGCGAAGCAACCTAAGGAGGTTATGTCGCTTCGCAATAGATGGAGATTGCGAGCAACACCGCACTGATCAAGTACTTAATAATTCGCGCATTATTGGTATCAACAAAATAACATTATAAAATTCTCGTAATTAGAAAAATTTTTTAAATAGAAAATATAGTATTTTCATTACTTTTGAAACATTGCTGCAATATTGCTATCGAAAGTTTACAATTTTATATCCCCGCAATGTCTCTGCAAGATTGCACTGCAATCTGCAAGATTGCAACGTTTCTACAATGTAACTGCAACCATCTGTGCTGCATGGACTCGGATTACTTATAAATCATTTCTTATAAACAGTCTACATTGGAACTTTGAATGATGGAGATAACAGTTATCAATTTTAAAAAAGAACGTGCGTATTTTTGTCCGTGCACGAAGGTGCATTCAGAGGTTGACGATATGCGCGGTCGCACGTGACGTGCGATTGTCATGGGATGGCAAAGAGGTGAGAATAGGCAGGCAGGAATGGAAAACGAGGGTGCACGAAGACATGGAAAATATGTCGCGGATAACTTGTGCCTCGACACGGATCGATGAATATTCGAGTCATACGGGAGGAAACTGTATGAATCGCGCGTGTTTGTTCCGCAAACGGTATCGATAAAATATTCCGAACGAATAACTACATTTTTCAAAAAAAAAAAGTCAGAAGGGGCCATGACAATGTAATAAAAGTGAAAAGTTAAAAATCCATAGATTAAAAATATTTGAAAAGCTAAATATTTGAAAGACACGCGAAACATGACGGCTTATCATCTGCATATGCGATTCTATTTAATCTACGTGTTTTCGATAAATGTAATTGTTAAAGAATAAAAAATTATAAATATGTATTACGATACAAATAATAAAAGGTAACAAATGTATATTACATATCTCATGTTACATACATATATTAACTTTTACCCTTAATAATGCGGGATGTTAAAACACATAACACTACAAATAAATATAAAAACTAAATTAATGTCCGCGCTGATTTTCGTACTAAAATATTTTTAAAACTTATTAATGCGAAAATTGTTCTTCATTATTACTCTAGTATTTTATTATATAATTTAACAAGATAAATTGTGAGTGGGACAAAGGTAACGTTACGTACAAGAATAAAATATACGTACAACCAATAGTATATTATACCAAGTAATTAATATTATATTAATATAGTTAACTAACTATGAGACTGTAAATGATAAATTTATTCGAGAAAATCTGCTAGTCGTTTAATAATAGAGAGCAATTTTTTGAACAAAGTAGAAAACGATAAAAATAAGTATTTTAAATATTAAGTTTCTAATTATCAAAAGAAGGTCAATTACCTATTCTGCTATAAAAATGCAATCCATTATTCTTTTCCAAAGTAATCATTATTCAAAAACTTTGTAATAAGCTGGAAAAATAGGTAATTCGCTGTTGCACAACTCATTCTTTTTAAATATCTCTAACAGATATTAAGGCGGTCGGTAAAAACGAAACCACTGTTATTCTTACGTTACTATATCTTGCAAAGATACTGTCGCATCGATACCGTATAGCACTCTGCACTTATTATTATCGTTATATTATTATCACATGTTTTACAGAGATAAAAACGCACGGTACCAAGAGACACGATACCTCGCGCCGCGTATATTTTCGTAAAGTATGTACATCCCCTTTCATGAGCGAAACGCTATCCTTTCGAGGAAGGAGAACATTTCTCTGGAAAGAAGCCATCGTTTTTCTTTTCAGTCGACATTATCAAAAATGCAGATATTGGAGAATACAGATCTTTTCACGTAAAATAATAAAACAATGATGCATATGCATATAATTAGAATATAACGTGTAATATATCGGTAGCATTTAGAGACTGATATTACAAGTCCTACTTTACAGACCTGAAAGTTAATATTCTTTTTTATATTTCTTTCCGAAAATAAATAACCGTCATACGTCGAAATATCGTAACGCCGCTTAGAATATAGCAGCGGGACAATCTGTATTTCCCGAATGATAAATCTCGCCGTGACTGCACGTGCATTTGGCAGCCTGGTCGTCTATTTTTTAATCGACCTCGATCACTCCTTCGTAGCTTTTCCCTCCTGTGTTTTTTTTTCCAATAGCACGTGAGAAGCGCAATCTTGGGAGATAGAAGGCAGAGGCAATTTTAAAAGTTTCTAGACAGCGTGTCAAGCGCTATTGCTAACTTTACCGATTCTTATTCGCCTTCTCACTTCCCTCGGCTTCGGCCATTCCGTAGCATCGCTCGCGGGGATAAGGAACGAAAAAGGAAGTAAACAATCGAAATATTTTGTCGATATCGACAAGAGTGAGAAATCAACGAGCGTATCGAGAATATGAGTCGTGAATTTTGGAAGACCAGAGGATTCGGATACACGGGGACGTTTATTGATATAAACTGTAATTATATCAGATTGGAAAGAGAGGTATTAAAAATTACGAGTAACTTAAATAATCGTCACGTACAAAAAATTTGTCTAAAGAGGACTTTTTTTTAACACACGACGCGAATATATCCGCGGTCTAATGCAACATTGTATCGATAACTTATACTACCGCAATAAGCACACGCTTATGTCTCACATACGTCCGAAGGACGCTCAATTTGCTATCGGAAATCGATTATCTAACCGACGGGACAATTGCTGTAATCCTAAGTGCGTGCAGATATTAATCCGTCATTTTCTTCCTTCTTTCTTCGGATTTCTATTTGCTGGGACGCGATTAAGATTTACAAGATCCTTATTATAGACATTACTACCGCCGCGCGATAAATGGACATAAAATATGACCGAGGTAGCCTGCATTGAGCTGATACGAATTGATTATTAAACGGCCGCGCGTGCTGCGTTCTGGTCAAGTGTTGTTTTGTTATTCATACCGTTAAGAATTGTCCCACTTACTCTCAAGAAATTACGTCCGTGTAAATAGGGCACCCACTACTTCCGCTACACTTGAGCTCACTGCTATTCGCGTCGTGCGTCGATTTAATTATCGCCAAGAGTAATATCGGTCCAAACTTACTGCAGTACAATAAATTCTCTTCTTTTTCGAAAACAAGAAACGTGACCACTTATAATTCGGTTCTCTGGCGCAATGCTACTCTAAGAACTCTGTGCGAACTCCTTCCTGTCACGTCACGTCTAGATAACAATAATTCCGATCCTTCCACTGTTCAAAATGGGAAACTTTTGGAAAAATTAATCACCGCGCGGGGAGAATTTTCGTTTAAAATTTATCCTGAAAATCGTGTAATCGTGGGACAACGTGGCGCTTTGAACCTTTATGAAAGTTTTTAGAAATTTTACCATGCATTCTACTAATAAAATGTATATTAAGTATAATTACTAGTAGAATGTATGGTAAAAGTTCCAAAAACTCTCACAAAATTCTTCAAAGCGCCATGTTAACCCACGATGATTTTTAAGAGACGATTCTCTCCGCGTATGATAAACCATTACGTTCGCGTTCCTTAGTTGTTTTAAATATATGATTTCGATGAATATTAACGCAATGAAACTTGAAATGCTAAGAATACAGATTAGAGTTGTAATAAATGTTCCGCATTGACTCCCTGCCGGTTGTATAACTTGTTTTATACCGTTTCCCGAGTTTTCCAGCGAAGCGCAGAGCAAGAACTGTACGCGAGATATGAGTTTCATATATTTATAACGGCGGCTATATTTGTTGCGGTCTTTAAGGTAAAGCGCGCAAATGACGTCCGCACGGTGCAACAACGGCAGAAGTTTTCTTCCCGGCGCGAGATGAATTCTTAAACGCGATACCGGCCGTTCCATAGTTGACGTAGTTGAGGTGAGGGTGCGCCAAAGGGGTGCCTATATTTATAGTTCCCCGTTCGGGTACGCCCGTACAAGTTAACCCTTACAATCCCCATAAGCCTCTATTTATTGAAAGAAGAATCTCTCATTTCTCTCATCCACCTTACTCGAGGTACGCCTGAAATTTTCTAAAAACTCTCAGCGGATCAATCTGGCCGTTTACGCCGTAAAAAGCTACGTCCTTTAACCCTTTGAAGCACGGCGGTAACCCACGTTACCACCTCAACTTCTTTACTTTTTGGCCATTTAATTTCCAGTTAACGCATTTAGGTCGGACTTTTTTGCATTTTTTGGATATGTCAGCAACGAAAGAACGTAAAGAAAAGTTGAGTAGTACTTAATATTTATTGTAAAAGTTTTATAAGCAAACAAATATGAAAAAACAGCATTTTTTCGTAAAAATTCATTATTGACCAAGTTTTTTAAGATTATGTCTTGAAAACTTTGTACAACGGAGTTTTCGGGGTCGCTCATTACGAATCTGATGTCAAATTTTCAAAATTCAAAATGGCCTTAATGGCGGCTTAGTGGCGACTTAAAATGGCGGGTGCAAAGTACGTGAATTTTTTAAGTTCTCAAGTTTTTCAGCATTTCGTTTGATTACGGTATTTAGGGACTCGTCACGTCCGCGTCGTTAGCTCTGGGTAGTGCCAAGAGCGAGTAAATTTTAAGAAATTATCAAATTTCAATTTTGCATCCTACTTTTTATATTCTAGAGGAATTTTCAACTGGAATTTAGATTCCATGGATCCTAGTAGTACCTAAATAATGTTCCTTAGCATAGTTGAATTACAGTTGAATGATGTTATTCTTTTAACTTTTGAATTCCGCCATCTTGAATCCGCCGTATTGAATTATGAAAATCTGACAACGGATTCGTAATCAGCGATCCCAAAAATCCTCGTATACAAAGTTTCACCAAAAAAATGGTTCAATAGAAAAATGTATGTTTCAAAGGGTTAATCAAATTCATTGTAGTAATAATAGTACATTGTTAGCGAGAGAAACTGGATATTAAATTACATCGATATACTCTGTAATTTTTATAAAACGTCTAAGACACTTTCCCCCGTAAATTCTCTCGCAGAATCTATTTTTCCCCTTCCAAAAAATGCGTGAAACTTTCTAAAATCTCTCATTCGATCAATCTTGTCATTAAAGCTGCGCCCTTTAATCAAATTTATTTCGGTAATAATAATACATTGTTAGCAGGAGAAACTGGATATTAAATAACATCGATACACACAGCCTTTCTCTTTGAAGTCAAAGGACACTCTGTAATTTTTATAAAACATCTAAGATACTTTCCCCCGTAAATTCTCTCGCGAAATCTATTTTTTCCCTTTTCGAAAAATGCCCGCCGTGCCTTTCCTAAAACTCACATTTGGTCACGTTGCCGGTGATCGATGTGTCTGACGTGTCGATCATCCGAAATGCCATAAATGCCAGCTACCGCGGCCATATCTCAGTCTCCACGTGCGCTGGCAATCTAGAGAGCCTTATTAGGCTCATAATCTTCCTGTTGGACGCCGCTACGAGCGCCGATTCCCATCCAGCATCATCGTGCACTGAACGCCTCGATCGTGTCAATGTCTTTATTTTCAGGACGGATATTTAAACGAGCCCTCGCTCGTGACGTGACGAGTGATGTACGCGATTCCATAAACGGACGAAGCCACCTCGGCTCCTAATTCATATTTTAAACTTATAGATTTGCGCTGATAGAGCGATTATATCGCGCGAAGTTTTAACACGAGAATTTTCAAATCGTGCTAAATTGCGACAAAACGTTACTTCTTATTTACCTTATGTAGAATCCACCAGCAATTTTTTTATAGATTTTTGCGGGCTGATCTAGGAATTTTGAAAATCTAAACAAGTTTAAAACTGTGCACATAAATCGAAGTTGCATTCTTATCGATTTGTTAGCTTGTTCGGACGTAATGGCGTTGTGACATATCGGCACTAGATCGATCTGCACTTGTCGAGGCCGTTTTATCAAACCCTATTGCTAATCATTATTTTAATTACGAGTGTCGGAAGTTCCTGCCTGATTTTCTGTTCTGCTTTGGGTTATAAGCAACGAGAATAAAGGACGTAAAGAAGCTGACAATAAAAATTGAAACGAGAGTTCTCAGGTATTGTTCACAGGACAAAGAGACAGTTTCACAGTAACTACAGGGAAACCATTATTTTTCTCTTTTCCCTGTAAAATAACTTAGGGATATCATTACAGATAAAAAATTCAGGTTGAAGCTTGATACAGATCGGCCCGTAAGAAACGGGTCGAAACTATTCAATTTTTCCATTGCCAGCTATCCCATTTCGTCGGAAGCAATCGCGAATACGCAGTGTCAATATAAGAGCGACGGAAAACCAAACGTATATGGGATTCGCAATTCGGACGTACCGTTCGGCACGATTTCACGATGCCACTTGCTCCTCTTCCCGGCACCGTGAATTCTCATCGATCGACTTTGATCACAAAAGCGCGCCATCCTCGACGCACGGAGTGAAACAAAATTTTACCGTGCCGTCTAAAAGCATCGCGATTTTTGCGTCATCTAGATGAAATGTTTTCCGTCGCGAGAGACGCGGCTAAAACGTATTCGCGCGATTCGCAAATGGTTCAAACACTCCGTGTAAATTTTGTCGAAACGATAAATTCGCTGTACGACATTAGCGAAATTTAATAGAATATTTTAGATAAACGAAGAAAATTGTAATTATATAAATTAACGGAATATTTCGTTCCAAGTACTCGACGGCGAAAGGTCGATTATCGATGCGTTAATGGGAGGCGATTGCTGGGTACTTACGATTAAATCAACTCTAATCGTAGGTACAACGGCACGTAAGTTATGCCATTGTGCGTCCGTATACGCGGTTCGATCGGCCGTGACACGTTTTCATCGTCAACGCGCGCTTGTACTCGCGGAAATTGTAGAGTCGCGATGCCGATGTCGCGACTGATTGACGGCGAAATTGCAACCGGTTACCTCGGCAGAGCAAAGAGCGGGGAGGCTACTTTAGCTTTTTAATTCGAGCAGAATACGCGCGTTCCTCCATATCGCTTCCAGCTCCAACGTCTTCTATCCGAGCTCCGGCTTTAGTAGCCGGTATTTTCTTAATGAAGACATTTACGCGACGTCAGCGGCCTGCGACTGTCACGAGTCAGTAAAATGAAGAAAAATCGAGGGGGGAAACCGCTGAGGCCATTGTGGTGTACAGATCTGCAGCATTACTGGGCATTACTAGGCATTTTTTGGACATTAGTTTGGGCATTAGGCCTTGCTCGGGCATTAGAAAGATAAACTAACAAGGGGAAGCTCAGGTAACTCACCCTGGGATTTCGATGTCTATTTTTTTTGGTTATTCCGGAGGTGAAAAAAAGAGATACGTGTCCCGGCGTTTGATTGAATGGGCCTTAGTTTCGGAGTAATAAATTTGTGAAAATTGAAATTTATTTTTTTTATCTATTTTGATGACACTGATATAGTGTGCAAATTTTCGAAGTAGAAATTTTATTATCACACTATAAACATTAATATAAATTTAATTTCAAGGGAATTTTTATTTAAGTGGTAATATTTGAAATAATAAATAAGTAATAATAATATATTTGTAATGGGTAACATATAAAGGTAAGTTATTTGAATTTTCAAATTGTTTAAATTTCAAATTTCATTGGATATAATATTGACAGTATTTTAAATTTCTAGTTTTTAAAGTAATTAATGGTAGGGGAAGAAGAATAAACAATAAAAATAAATAAATTTTAATTTTCACAAATTTATTACTCCGAAATTAAGGCCTATTCAATCTAACGCCGGGACACGTATCTCTTTTCTTCACCTCCAGAATAACCAAAAAAATTGGCATCGAAATCCCAGGGTGAGTTACCTGAGCTTCCCCTTGTAAGATAAAATAAGATAAAATATGATGATAAGATAAAGTAATGCCCGCTGGGCACTAGCGGGCATTCGTGTACAAGATTTTGGTCAGCGGTTTCTCCCTCGGAAAGAAAAGGTGCGACATTAAAGAAAAGAGTTGTCTTGAGAAGACTGAATGGGCAGATGCAATGGATACACGTATCGCTATGTTTATCATCAAGTTAGCGCACATCAAAAGCGCCCGAGCACAAGATGCAATTAGCTGATTCGCATCACTGAATTGCAAAGTACACTACACACGACAAATAGAAGCGACGAACAGAAGCGTTCTCTCAATCAGACATGCTCTAAGAAATCCGAAAAACAAAGAGTAAACGTGGGAAAAGGGCGAATGAAGAGAAGATATTCGCTTTCAGAAAGAGAAAACTCTATGTAGAATGTAGGCTTAATTTGACGTCAATAGTTTTCGTACAGATGCGGAGAAGATTAAAGGACGACTTTGTTTAGCTATTTTTCAAGTGGAATCATATTTTGAATAAATTTTCAATCAATTTCGATAAAATGTAGAGAAATAAGAAGAAAGATTTATCAATGTCTTGAACAGGAGAATGCAACATTCTCTACACACGTTATGTAGAGAGGCGAATCGTGGAAATTCACTAAAGCGAATTAACTGTAAGTTACGCGGCGCTGCGTCAATTCGCGTGCGACAATGAGTCGAACAATGCACGTTACAATCTCTTTACGCACGCCCGGGCTGATTGCAACGCGATGCGAATAACTGCTTTCTTTTGTTTTCCGTCCGGACAGACGGAAACTGCGATTACGCCCTCGTTGTAATTTGCGCGTCAATCAATGAGCTTCGCTACCGCGAATTCCCGTCGCTGAAAGTTAATAAATAATTCGAAAATAAGCGGAAGTTTCGCGCTTTGCGATGCACCGCGAGTCGCGAGCATAAGATTCCCCGTTGAGAAAAAGAATTAGCAAACTCGCGTCAGTGCGAAAGCACGGTGGAAAAACGCGCGAGCTTGCGGGTCCGACGTGATACGAGATATCGACGTTGCGGCCGACAAGCTCGAGATTTTATTTCCATTACACATCGAGCACGTCCGCTTACAGGATCGTATCCGATAACGTAAACGTGAGGCCGTTCCCGAAATTTAAGAACTGCAAAATCGCGTGACCGCGCCGTACTATTTATCGGCCGATAAATCTCGCATTAAATCACATTCATTCCTCGAATCGTACTTCGCAATCGCCGTTTTAATTAGCGCGCAAAACGCCTATTAACAGGTCGGTCAGCAGCCGCGTATCGAGTATCGCAAAGGAAGCCGTCTGGGCGATAACGCCGCTGTTTCACGCACGACAAACGTCGCGCGGGACAGCTACCTCTATAAAAATACCTCGGGCAAGAGCGTTTCTTTATTCTACAATTATTTCTGCTTTACGATCTGAATCTTGCGTTAAAATTGCTAGCGGATGCCAGTTGTAACTTTGTACTAATTTAGCCTGAGCAGTAACATCGAAAGGTCCTTACGATCGCAAGTGCGTTCTATAAATTATCAAAAGCAACATATCGTTTATCACAGATCTTTACCGATGGCAATTCACAATCACAGTCACCGAGGCCAGAACGATGCACGATGCGCACTATCAAAACAATCCACTTGCACGAACGTTTTATTCGATTTATTTGAATCATGCACCATCGAAGGGCAATTTCACGAGACCTTTCCATCAAACGCACCCCCGACTGCGATCGCTGAACGAGCCGAACATTATACACGTTGGAGCACTTACTTAGCAAAATCTGCGCGCGATTGTTTCATTTCGTACAGATTAACCCATTTTCGCCCCAATTATTTATCTCCTCTGACGTGTGCATCGCGGTGTCATGCAAAACAGCTACTGCAGGCTAGTGTCGGGGGTAACGGGAATATCTTTTGCCCTTTCTGTCTTACACGCGTGGCATTTTCAAAGGCCTCGTCTCGCTTTAAAATCCCCTTCACTTTAAAATCACCGCGGACGTTAAGAGATTTCGGCAATCGCGGGCAATCGAAGCTACTCCAGATGAGATAAACATGAGCGGGATTAGAGGAGAAAACGGGTTAATCGCGGAGCGAACGAGCCATCCTCTTTCTCGCGGACGCACGACCGATAACTGGCAAGTGGCAAGAAGATAACCGGCCGGCAGCGTGGCTGCCTTAGTTTGCTGAAAGCGCGTGCCACGCTTGTCCTTCTAAGTCTACCCTGGTGGCTTCCACTACCGCGACACAATCGCCCCCCCACTAACGATCTTCATCCCCGCAACCCGAACGCCACTTCTACCCTTCGGGGGCGACCCACGGGGCGCCTCTTGCGTCGCTAGCTCGATATTCTTCCGCACTTGTGCACCAAAGGCAATCAAGTACGTCCACCAAGTTGCCGCGTTAAACGAAAGAAAAGGTAAGAGCGAGGCACGCTTGCATCGGCAATCGGTCAGAAGTGGCGTCGCGACCCGCGAATCGCGAGCGAATCGGCAAGTAAATCGTTCACAAATCGACTCACTTGTACACGCTGAACCCTCGAAATGTAAACCAGACACTCTGTAATGGCTTTGGTTTTCTCGGCGTTGTCGCTCTTCAAATGTCAAATTAAATCGGTATAGAACTAATAGAAAACCAAAACCGATTAGACAGGCGTTCGTCACTGCTCAGCACTGTCATTGTTGTTAGATGTAAAAACTAGGCTCCCCGGGGGAAAACTATTGCGATCGTTGCGAGTGGCGACAGAAAAGTTAACAGATGTATGTAGCTCGCCAAGTAATGCGCGTCCATGAGAAGTCGCGGTATCAAATTGCCGCGACGTTTGCGGAGCGGTCTAAGAAGTTACGAGCTTTCGGTGGATGTTATTGATACAAATAAATTTAGTCCCGGCTGTATTTCCATCGTCTATTAATATCGGCCAATATCGATAGCCCGACTATAACTTCGAGGTCTGGTTGTTACAATCTTAATGCGCGCCGTGCATCAAGTCCGATAGGGACGGAATTTCAAACGCATTTTTCCTCCACCTTTTTCTATGTCCGCTCAATTAGTTTTAGGTGTTTTAATATACAAATAAATGAGCGAGTAACAGTACGGCGTCAAGATTTTACGTTGCGGAGCAAAATGTGCTTTTGCAATTAAGTAAGTACCTGCCACCATTGGCGCAAAGGTCAAAATCGTCTTTCGCAGATCGTAGAAAGTCGACGCGTTTATTATAGATTTTATAATCTCGAAAACTCTCGTCGTTCACCCCATTGAACACTTACTGATATCTAATAATAGTTTAATATAAGATCCAAGGGCAAATAAGTACGCCTATACGTGGGCGAGCTACGGTCAAAGGTTAGCCTCTGCTTCCGAATGACATAGCAAATCGTAGTGTGTTAGGCCGCGCGTTTAATATAAAAAAATATTACTCCCCCTCCTTTTCTCCTTTTGTCTTCCCTTTCGACACTCGTGCAAATTGCCGTCACGCGTACGCGTGCGTGCGGCCCTCGCTCAAAAAGTGCGATCGACGCGACTGACACGCCGCACGGCGCTCAATCGATCATATCGACCAATTAGCCGAGTCATAATGGGGTATCGTCGTCTGGCTAGATACGGAATTGGGCCACTGCGAGATGCGACACGCATCGAGAATGGCGGTCCTTATTGATCAACAATATAAGCGGTGACGTAAATTCGGCCGCGGGACCAAACGAGAGCTTGTCCTGTCGCGTGGGTGTGCCGGTCGCCGTTGACTCGAGGGATAAACGCGGAAATGCGGATGCCAGACGCGTTTGCCAGTTCGCGCGTATGACCGCTAGCGGGGGAACATCGGCGTTAATTAGACTTCCGGAATATAAGTTGACGCCGCGCAGACATCGCCCACTTGCATTTGTCAGATATGCGAGTGTGTTGCGCTGTATACACGGATTTCTCAAGGGTACTATTGAGGGACAAACCGCTGAGGGCGTTGTGGTATGCAGATTTGGGGCATTACTGGGCATTACTACACTGACAAACAAAATCTGATTGATTCAACCAGTCGTCTGTTAGAAAATGGACGAATCAGAATTCCTTTAGGATTTACCAGATTTGTACTGAAGTCTAACAAACTTCTGGTTATGAAATATCTTTCATGGTAAATCCTAAAGGAATTCTGGTAAGTCCTAAAGGAATTCTGGTAAATCCTAAAGGAATTCTGGTAAATCCTAAAGGAATTCTGGTTAGGTCCTAGGGGAATTTTGGTAAATCCTAAAGGAATTCTGGTAAATCTTAAAGGAATTCTGGTAAGTCCTAAAGGAATTCTGGTAAATCCTAAAGGAATTCTGGTAGATCTTAAAGGGATTCTGATAAGTCCTAAAGGAATTCTGATAAGTCCTAAAGGAATTCTGGTAAATCTTAAAGGAATTTTGATTCGTCCATTTTCTAGCAGCCGACTGGTAATCTATCAGATTTTTTTTCAGTGTAGGCATCCTTGGGCAATAATTTGGACATTGGGCCTTGCTGGGGCATTATAAAGATAAACTAAGATAAAATATGATAATAAGATAAAGTAATGCCCACTGGGCATTAGTGGGCATTGGTGTACAAGATTTTAATCAGCGGTTTCCCCCTCGGGTACTACCAATCAAATCAAATTAATTAAGTATATTGAATCCTCGCCGGATTAGCGTGTGTCGCATAACAGCGATATTTTTATATCATTTATCCGAAGAAACACGGTATATGCTAAATTATCTGAAATTTTTTACTAACTTCGCTCTTGAATGAGTGTAGCGTATGCGGCGCATACGAACGTGAATTCGATTTCACGCTTAAATAGTTATATTTATGCAGAGCCGGACTGCGCTCGTCGCGTCTGTCTGTGTGTTCAAAGGATAAACGAGCAAATCTCAAGTGCCAAGACGCGGAATAAATGTGCCCTTAAATTCGCTTTCACGGCTAGATAAATGCTACCGCTTTCGGGCGGATTATTGCAAATCTGCTCGATCAGCGAGAGTTGCAAAGTTATAATTGGAATATATCTTTTCTCTATGTTTTTCATCATTTTATTTTCAAGTCGGGCAAGGCTAATCATCAAATTTCGGGACCAAATTTTCATATATAATATAATTATGTCATTTTGTGTCATCTCTGTTCATACTCTGTACATACAAAAATAATACAAAGAATGGAAAGCTAATTAAAAGGATCATTTTTTCGCCGTATTTTTTTCTTACAAAAAAAAACTAAAGTTTGAGGCACCGAAAAAATTGCTTACGTATAATTGCACTGGTCAACAAAATTTTGTAACAAGAGAACTATTTGCTAATTAATTCGATATCTCCATCTGTTGTTGTCACGAAATCGTATTTGTTTTGTTTCGATCGGGTCTTGTTTATTTATGACAACCTATAAAATTTCACGTTTACTGCTTTTACACTGCCGTTTAACGTTGTATTTAATTATTACGGCTTTGTTGCCAGTGAAATAGTTTAATTTTGTTACTTTCGAGGTTTTGTAATTTTAAAGTATTCGTGTTACCAAAAAAGTCAGATTTTGTCGGCCAGTGTTATCGTTGGACAGACGTTTCTGACGCGCGATATAAAAGAAAATCCTAATTCTAATAACTTTCGTATTACAAATATCTATATTCAATTCATTTTTTACAGTACATTTTCGACAACCAAAATATATATTTATTTCACATTATTTCCTTCTTCAATAACCTTGTCTCTAATAGAATCAGGCATATGTTTTCGTGTTACAAAAAAAAGTTGGATTTGTCGGCCAGTGTTATATAAGAATGCAATAATCGTATATAAAATGTAATTATATACAGAATATTGTGTAACATTTTTAATTGCAATTTTATGTTTTTCAAAAAAACGAGACAAAAGTTATTTTTCTAACTATATTTCAATTGTTCTTCATATTACTTTCGTGCATGCACAAACAGAAATTATACGACAGAAAGAAAACATTTTGTGTATAACGATATATAAAAAAATTCTTTCCGGGAAATACAAAATTTCAATTGATAAAAACTTCAATGGTGACAAGCGCCCGTTTATGTAAAGCGATCGGGAAAGACGTTTTCTATACGCACAAAATCTCGTGTCCAACAAGTAGCAACATAAATTCGATTTCACGAATGATTACCTCGGTGAGTAGGTACACAGATGCAGACAGGGTAAATACACACGTGCAGATAGCCAATATAGATACCTTTGCAAGAAGACAAAGTAACTACATCCGTAGAATAGCGGACAAAGTAGATATGTACACACAGGTAGACAAGCCAGATACTTCCGCGGTCCGCACGCGAACGGACAGGCATTAAAAATGGCTTCTTTTATGTGACAAATCGCTTATTGGCTACAACAGTGATACAACTCGAAATACAAAACACATCCTGGCTGAGGTACATTTTTCGCAATCTATTTAAAAATTAAAATCCTTTAGACACTAACGTCCTGTCTTGGCTCTCGTATCCTTTATTCCTCCGAAATGTGATTTCACGTCAGAGCCTTATGAATTTTATTGTCAACAAACAAAGTCTTCCAGAAAATGAGTTTGAATGTTTTGAATCATTAAAATTTGTAATCTTAGAGAGAGAGGGAGAGAGAGAGAGA
>NW_011967053.1:76595-89670 GCF_000949405.1 Vollenhovia emeryi | reverse complement strand
GAGAGAGAGAGAGAGAGAGAGAGAGAGAGAGAGAGATATCTAATCGTACAACGCGATTTTTTAATTATATTGTAAGAAATGAGCGAAATTCACCAGAATTACATTAATGCGTCGTAGGGAAATACACTGTGTTGCCAAAGAAAAAATATCCAATAGAGTGCGCTTCTTTAATTGGTACGATTTTACTCGCGGAAAATAATGACGAAATATTGTTCGTCGCGTTCATTTATGCGTTGTTAGAGCTGCAATACATCAACGTGTATCTTTTCCGGTCAAAATATGTCGCGCCATCCGTCCGGGCGAAGGTCAGGATTTCCTTCGCAGAATTGTCGATAATGCAGTTACCATGCGGCGTGAACGTCGGATCGTCTATCGATTTCGGCACCCAGTGACCTATTTTCCAATCGAGCTCGAAGGAACTTTCGTAAGGACACGAGTCTAGAGTCGTTTTCGGCGAAGAATGACCGCTAGGTTCCTTCGCGGAAACTTCGGCTCGACGACGTCTTTGTGATGTATCCCTCTTTGACGAATCTCGACAGTAGAGACATGAGTTTGCATTCAATTAGACGTATTTAAAAATCAAAATCAAATCCAATAATCAAGTTTCTTCTTTTAGGATTCGAGTAATATTCATAAGAAATAATAAGTATACTTTGTATTTGCCAAGCGTCCGTTTCGAAGAATCGATCTCGACTAGAGTTTCGAATTTTAGATTGAGTATGCAGGATTCGAAATGCAATTTATAAGTAGTTTCTATCGTAAAGTATCATATCTAAAGTACGCTAGTACTTGCTCTCTAAGAACGAAGTTGTCAGTTTAAAAACTGTGTACAGATTTTAACGTAACTTTTGTTCGACATTTCTAATCGCATTTTTATTACACTTAATGGCCGATAATCTAATTATTTGTAATAATAAAAAAACAATATATTAATGTGATTGCTGCTTTACACAAACATTTCCATTCGAAGGAACGCGAAATGTTTAATAACACACTCATAAGAGATTCGAACATATTTGAGGATTTCAGGTCCACTCGAAAGTAATAGTTCGAAAACAGAGTTTGAAACTACGACAACAAAGTCGAACTGGCCGAGGTACTTAATCCCAATGCTAGTCGACATGAACAACATCTATCCACTATTATTCTTTACAAATTACATTCAAATTACGACCGGAAAAACAAGATACAAAATACACAGACACGAAAACGAGCTTGCTCGAACCCGGGGGGGAAACCGCTGACCAAAATCTTGTACACCAATGCCCACTAGTGCCCAATGGGCATTACTTTATCTTGTTGTCTTATTTTATCTTATTTTATCTTATTTTATCTTTATAATGACCTAGCAAGGCCTAATGCCCAAACTAATGCCCACAAAATGCCTAGTAATGCCCAGTAATACCACAAATCTGTACACCACAATGCCCTCAGCGGTTTCCCCCTCGGTTCGCACTGAAAACATTTGGAAGATTTAGGGAATCATTACGGGCCGGTTTTTTTGTCAACCTGTTGGTGAGCTAACAGTTCAATTATATGTCTGTCTTTGTCTGATCTGAAGGAAAAACAAAGACATATATGTGACTTGACTACTAGTTAACTTACCGAAAGTTGGAACAACCGGCCCTGTATATTTTATTCTACCGCACTGCCGATCAAACGAAAACCGGTTAACTAAATATTTCGTCCGCATTTTCGCAATTATTTTATTATATTATCAGGCCACAAGATCCAGCCCGTCCAAAAAAGTACTTCTCTATTTACTGGCGAAAAGTACTTTCCACACGGGAAGTAATTACGCAAAAATATAAAGAGACCTAGCGTTTAAATTATATTTCGAAAAGTTCTAAAGCATATGCACGGTACTGCGTCAGAGCGAGTGCATGCTCACTTAAATGAATTTGTGTCTCGCCGTCCTCCGCGGGAATGGTTGATTTTAGAAGTCCTTCGGTTTGTCAAGGACCTCGAGTGAGAAACCAAGAGTGGTAGGATACCAAGGGAACACCGGATCGATCGTTGCAAACGATATATCGACCAAATCGTATTGACCGAGGTTGTTGTCCTCAAATGTATCGTGCGCGCACGTTTTGCGCACGTCTAAATGTACATTTCGAGAAGTGCGTTTTACTTTTAATACAGCACGTTGAAGCTGATTAGTACATCTTGATATCGATACATTTTAACGTTTCGCTTACATCAACATTGTACATAGACACAATCGATTGATTAGAAACGGATAGAGGTGGTTAGTCCGCGCAATTATCGGCCAAATCGGTAAATGAAACGTCGCAATCGACGTCATTGAAAATCCACAAATATCGATTAAATATACACCGATAGAGTTTAATTAATATAATGCTTCAAAAGTAATACGCGTGCATCGGTAGCTTCGATTAATTGATTTAATTGTACGTTATTACCTCGGACGGCATCAAATTATTTCCGACGAAAAAAAAACCAAGCGAGGGGATGTAATTTAATTTCAAACCACATTTATTTAGGGAAAGTTTAATTAACACGATACGCGAGCGAAGTTATAATAATCCTTAAAACTTCGGCAGATCCGCCATTACAACAATTAGGATGGCCCACTTTGGGAAACAACACGTGGGTAGCTCGAGAGCGCGAACTCTTTCGCGATTAACGCGTTGCTGCGGAATGACGTGTAAATTGAATTTCATTAAGCGTCGCGCCGCAATGACGACAATTTCCAATACGATAAACATGTCATTTTGATCTTGCGTCAATTTCTCTCGCGAGCAACTTTTGAATTACACACACACTGACTGTGGAAAATATTCAGTATATACCCGTATATGGATATCTTTTATATTATTCCAAGAGGAAGATGTTACGCGTGATTTTAAATATGGTACGTCTGTCTATGGTAAAAAAATAAACTTTGAGTTACTTCCTTAATAATAAAAAAACTCTGAACGATGTAAGAGTTGAGAATAATCAGCACAGGTATTTTATTATTGGAGAAATATAGAATTCTTATGCGAGATTCCTGTATATTAATACGTTTTAAACAAATAATGAAAGAAATACTGAAGAGTATTAATATTTTTCAGGATCCTCATATGGTGATTTTTGCTAGATTTTTGTGACACAAATGAGATAGCCAAAACAAGTGCAACGATTGATGCGCGTACGCACACGTGGTAGACAGCTGGTTTGGGCAACCCTGGATAAATATGTCATGTAAACACATATAAGTGAAGGGAAACATATGAAATCCGCATTTGAATGCACCTGGCTGCCATTATCGTCACAGATATGGCTAAGACAGCGGAGATAAAATAGGCAAGCGAATGGTATTGAATTCCTTGTATTTGATACAGAAATATCAATTTTAATGAGATCAAACGACCAAATCAAATTAAAAATTCTACATGTCAACAGATATCTATAATTAATATTATTACATTATTTCATTTTTAATTTTTAAACTCGTATTAATATTTGTAATGTGATAATAGCAATTTTTTTCATTCTACTTCGATTTGTCTCAACCCTTAATTATCTCAGTCTCAAAACTTGTGTTACAATACCGACAGTGTTGTGCATAGATGATTTTAAAATTAGCTAGATAAAGATAAGATAAAAATATATAAATTTATCTTAGATAAGATAAAGATGATTTCGTTTTGAATATATCTAGATAAAATATAATATTATATGATGATTCATCTAGATAATTTTCAGATAATATCTTTAAGACTTCATGTTAACGCAGTAGAAACAGTTATAAAAAAATTATAGAAAAATATAAATTATAAAGGGGGATATAGAATATATTCAGGTTAAGTTATATGACACACACATAAATGCATGGTCTACAACGCCATCCATATTTAAATAGTGTAACTGGTAAGTATTTTTATGTGGCCCTAAACCAAATTATCTGTACGTTATCTTAGATAATTTAGTAAAGATAACACTTTCTTTCATCTAAAATGCAGATATAGATAATACTTATTTTTATTATCTATATAAAGATAAGATAACGCTTTTTTTCTAGATAATCATCTATATAATTTTATTTAGATAACAGCAAACACTGAATACCTATTTTTAATTGTGCTGTTAGAACATATTAGGCGAATTTGCCTGATAGACGATCTTGTACTATCGTCAACAATTTGACACAATTAACTCGAGCTGAATTAATCAGAGATATAATGTGTGAAACAACACGCAATCAAATAATGATAATTCAAAGTAATAGAATATATTTACACAAACAGACTATTAATTCAAACTCAATGATTTATTCTATATAAAATTACAAATTTAATATACAGTTACGATACAACTCAAAAATACTAGAATATGAATTTGGAAGGTAACTTTATAAAGACAAAAATCATCAAGACTCTAATTTTTTTTTAAGACTATCACAATTTAAGAATTTGAAATTCAGAAGCCAAGGTTCTAAAGAAAAAATCAAGGATGTTAGAATGTACACATTTTTATTAAAAAATTTAAATCTAAGCTTTTTTCTAAAATTCTAAAAGACTACTGATACGCGTTAAACAATTTAAATTTTCTGAAGTCTTAATGCACATTTTCAAGCGAGATCTATAAATGTTAAGACAAATTATAATTCCTTTTTTGCACCCTACCGTTTAAAATTTACTAACTTATTTAATGGCTTTGGTCTTCGTTTTCAGTTCGGTCTTCGAAATACATAGATAAATTAGTACAACAGAAAAATTGCGTGACGTCGAGTGATAATCGCGAAATTGTTTATCATGTCGACTTTTTACGCATCATATACAATGTCGTAGGCAGGGCGGATCCCAGGAGTGTTGCCCCACCCGTCGACACAAACTCTGTTAAAAAGCACGTTTCAAACCTGCTTTATCAAAAGCAGGAAGTTACAGTATTCAATGAAATTATTTAAATAGTTATTAGTCACGGAAACACTGGTCGAGAAGCTTCTTGAAAAGGAAGTTTCTTGAAAAAGTAACGAAAGAAATAAAGCTTTTATTACATCTTGAATACAATTTTATGGAAGATTAGATACCCTGTAATTCAGTGATCTTCCATATCCGCTGTTTATTTCCTCTTACGTCCTAGGTGAATTAACTTATTTGTTCAAAATCAAATTTTTCAAGTCGAATTCCTTCTAGAGTGAAGGAACCGCGTTTCATGTTTAGAGTGCGTTGAAAAAGGCCCAAGAAAGAGAATCAATGGAGGCAGGAAAATGAAGACTACGGGGAAGGAAGAAATAATAGGAAGATTAAGCTACCAACACGTATACACATTACCGTTCGTTCGTTCGTTCGTTCGTCAAGTGTGTATGCGTGTGTTACGTTAACAGTGTTGTGTGTGTGTGTGTGTGTGTGTACGCGTGTGTAAATGTGTGTGTAACTTTGTCGGGATTCTATGATGGACTCACCCGCCAGCAACCAGGATCATCTGCATGTTGCATGGAGGCGGCCTCTTTGTTGCTTTTTCGCAGAGGGAGCAATCCGGAGCAGTGAATCCTCTAGTTTGGCATGCGGTGACAGAATAGAGCTATAGAGTAGGTAACTAGAGAGATAACAGGAGGAAGAGAGAGAGAAGGTCACTGCCTTGTTCGAAGTTTCAGCCAAAGATTCGGCAAGCTTTGCTTTTCTATTTCCATCGAGATATTTTCACTTTTATAATACCACTTACGTCTACTAATAATACTTATGTCTACGACAATTGAGCTCACACACACAGACGCACGCACGCACGTTATCGCAAATTCTTTTTTTAATTTCAGTACATTTTCAAATAATCGCGTACAATCGGTCAAGTGAAAGGATACTTATTTTACTTCAATGCTGATATGAATTTATAAACACTTCGAACAAGGTCGGAAAGAAAAAGAAAGATGACAGATGTAGTAATGAGTAGAAGATATAAAAGTACTCGCTAAAACGAAGCATATTGAATAACGAAGAGAAAGAATAGAGATTAGATAAGAAAGTCGAACAGTAAGGAAAGTAATAAGAGGAATCGATAGAGAGAAGAATACATATGTATAAACAGAATAATTCGGAATTATACCATCTAAAGTTTCGGTGACGTGTTAATCTAATTGAAAGAAAAATAAGTTGCTCAAAAGAAATTAATTTAAGTCACGTTTTATTTAAATAAATAATAATGTTTTAGATTTTTCTGAGAAGTCCTCCGTTAGATATTCTTAATTAATAAATATTTCTTGTGTACAAAACATTTCAAGGAGAGAAAGATTAGCGAGATGATATTCAAAATTAAAAAGTTTCAACACAGTTTGAAGAGCGTAAATAAGTAGAAGTTTCAGTTTCTTTCATAATTAATTACAATAGATTTTGCTTTGATACATTGATTCTGCCTTGACTTGTAATTTAATCGGAACATTTAAAAGGTAAATATTTAAAAACGCCTAATTTAATGAATAGTTAAATATTTAAAATCAAACGCGCACAATTAGCAAGTATATTTCTCTGAACAAGTTAATTAATAAGAATTTATTCTATATAGGTTTTATAATTCTCATTATTATCTCAAACATTGCAAAACTTCTGTTTTAACGCGCTACCAAAATTTCCGTTGGTATCACCAAATTTTCTTGTCTATCGAATGGCCCATAACAGGATTTCAACGTTATAAGTTTTTTTAATGTATTTCGGTACCAAAGTTTTATGTTTCATGGAAAGTTTCATATAGAAAAATTACGTTAGAAAAGGATTGTCTTAAATTATTGTGCAATTAATCGTAGAGAATTATGTTTTTCATGGTGCAATCACAAAAAGAGTATAATGTCTATTTTACAAAAATTGTGAAATTAAATATTTTATTTATCACTGATGCGATTTAAAACGAGGACTAATAAAAAATGCTGTAATTATACTAGAAAGCATTAAAAGAGGCAGAAAAAAGAGAGAAGGGGAAAGGAAAGAGGGGGAGGAAGGAGAAAGGGAGGGAGAGCGAAGGAGGGACGAGGGGAAGGCAGAGAGAGAGGCTTTTAGTGTTGCATAATCTAATAACAATAAACACTTCTCAAAGAACTAAGAGATTACTTAATTATTTTGAAACAATTTACTTTAGAACATACGTTTACGAAGGCTCCTCGGACTAAATAGCTTCTAAATTATCTTATATACTTCCTTCCTGTTACAGGACATCCTATATACAGCATGTACCAGAGCTGTCGCATTTCCTTTGAACCACAGATTCTACGATTATCTCAAAATTGACTTTTTCTTAGCAAGAGCCTGGAAAGAGATACGACTGCAGCCTAAGAAACGCCAGTGTAAAGCAACAGTTAGACGCCGTCACGTTCAACGTATCGAGTAAACCAAATTTACGCAACTAACGCTGAAAAAGAAGTTGAATAAAAGTGTCAAAATGACGATTACACGAAGGGGCCGCAAAAGAGAAAACTTAGCTAGGACTAAGTCAGCTTCGGGATCGGAGAATCTCTGTTTAATGGAAGACGCAACAGTGTCTTGGATGTATTCTGCATATACATAGAACTAGATGTAGATAGAGAAAGAGAGAAAAGTACAGTGGCTAACTGGCGACGGCCCAGCAGATCGCCGTGGCGGCTTGCGCTATTGTACCTTCCCGCATGTTGCGTCTAACCACCACCGAGGCCCGTGCGCCACCCCACACACACCCGGTCGCAGGACCTTTAACGTATCCCACTTATTAACAGTATCGTTCACTGTCACCACGCACTATCACACATTTGTCAATAACGGCAGCCGGACTGGCAACGACGCTGCCGAGGTATTCCATTGCGTCACCACGGGAATTAAGCATCGCGAGAAGAGAGACCCGCGGTTCCAAAATACGCCCGGACACACGAGACAAAGCACAGATCACCCGCCGTTGCTCCGAACGATTCGTAACGATCGGTCGAACATAACTTTCGGCGATCGTTATTCAACGTCATTAAACAATTTAACTCGGTGAAACAACCTTCGCGTTTCTCGCGATACTTGAGGACGGAGAATCTGGGGCAGAGAAAGAGCGGATCAGAAAGAGGGAAGAGAAGATAAAACGCTCGTATCCGATCATATCGCACGCAAGCATCGCGTAATGTCGGTTGGGAAATCTTTTCCAGGACACGCTCAGACGAGTCCACCCGCGAAATGCGAATCTCCGGGGTTGTGTTTCAATTCCATCCAAGTCGCATTTGGGTTCTTTTAAATGTACCTTACGTATCAAAATGATCTTTCGAATTTTTCGTACGAAATTGGTAGAAAAATCTTCGCGCCGAACCGTTGACTCGTTCGTCGTAAAGCATTTAGGAGGACGAAGGGGTGTTAAAAAAATTTCATGCACATTATTATTCAAGGATCTTACAAAATAGTTTGATTTCGTCAGGTGCGTCCATCTTTGATCACGTTTCTTCTCCAAATGTCTCACGTCGGAACTCAAAGGTAGGGGAAACGAACAAGAAAGAGGAGGGGACATTAAATGGGAATGCAAGAAGATCGAGCGAGCAAAAGCGTGAGCTACTTCATAATCTTTCGGGTTTATAATGTGCCATTAATACCCGCTTCGCTCGATCTTTAAATGTGGAAAAGATTCTTTCAGCCAATGATTGAAAGTGGAATACTTCAAAATACGAAAGGGATGAAACTGCAGTCTTTTCGGCGCCGTCAGACAATCCATATTTCTTCAGTCGCTAGTTTGATTATTGTTTTATGTGAAGGCAATCCAGATCTTCGAACGTAAAGTTTTCCATCGCGAGAATTAACAAATGTTCGCGAGACGTGGGCGTTAAATCATTCGGCATCGGGTGCATGCTTAAATAAAATCTGATCGACTTCAAGAACACTTGGATATCGGGAATTACCCACATCCAATTATACACCAATTTCGTGTGACGAACTTGGCATCGTTACATATCCTCGTGTTTCGAAAACAAACGAGACGGCATAACAACGGAAACGTGATTATCGTGCCCGCCAACCAGGCGGGTCCATCAGTCCATTCGCATTATGTGCATGAGTCCGTCTAAATCACGTTTATCATTCTATCAGCGGATTCATGGATCCCCGGTTTGCGTGAACCGAGATCTTGGGAACGAGGGGACGGGAATGAGAACTGATGGCAAGGAGAGGCCCGGAGTAAAATTGGATCACAAGATTGAAACACCAATAACGGCGCACGGTATGTTATTCTCAGTTACGGCCGGGTCCACCTCGGCAACCACGTTGCTGCGACTGCCTTGCGTAACCTTGTCGAGCACCAGCAAGCGGGGAGTGCGTGCCGCCTAGAGAGGCATCGGGGAGGGGGGGGGAGAGGGGCGGGGAGCGGAGCAGGTAGACGGAAGAGAAGTCTGGTCCAGTGAAAAGAGAGGGGCAAGTGTGAGCAATCACTGTCACAGATCGCACTGTCAAAGTCCTCGCGGAGTAGACTGGTCCGCGAAGGGAACACGTTTCGAGCCGTAGCGAGCCCGGTGGGTTTCTGAATCAACGGAGTGGTGCGTGTCAGGACGCCAGCAGTAGCGGCCGGGTAAATGGTGGCGGGAGGAACGGGAAAACCGAGAGGGAGAGAGAGAAACGGCAAGAGTGACGAAGGGTGGGTGGGAAAGAGAGAGAGAGAAATAGAGAGAAAGAGACAGAGAAAGAGAAGGGGGGAGAGAGAGAGAGAGAGAGAGACGCGGCGACACGCGTTTAGGCGGCAACTTTGAGAGCCACGACGTAACACTCCCGTCTCGAACGGCACGGTCAGACCGTGCGTGGTGTCCACGAATGGTCCACGCACAAGGTGAGAGATCGGATGCGACCCCCGGTGGGACGTCGGGGCGGCAAAGGTACAGTGGAAGGCGCCGGTCGAGGAACGCCGCCAGGAACCGCCGCGGCATTCTGCAGAGGCGCCACCGTGACTGCGAAAGCTCCATCCCCTCGCGCTCCTACCCTCTCAGGAGTTGGAGTTGGTTGCGCGATGCATCCCTGTGTATATGTACGCGTGTATGCGCGCGCGGGCGCACGTACGTGTGTGTGTCCGTGTGGGTTACGTGCAACGTGAGTTGTCTGAATGTGATCGGAATATGCTTGTGTGTGTGTGTGTGTGTGTGTGAGGACGAATATGTGTTTGTACGGAAGAGAGAAGTAGGTGAAATCCACCTTCCCTACCCACCCCATACCCCACCCTATCCGGCCCGTTCGTGCTGCTGCTCGTGCGTGGGCTTTCGCGGCCATCGAAGTCGATATCCACCCCCGCCCCGACCAGCGGCTCGCGTATTATCCTCAAACGTTTCTCGGACAATCATTTTGAGGATTCACGGGGGTTTCCCCCAATCACCCCCTCCTCTCCCTCTTCCAACTCAATTCTCTCATCGTAACTCGCAATTGTCGTCGCTCTTGTCGCCTGCCTTGTCTACCGCTGCCCTTGTCTGCCGCGAACATATTCGTTCTTTCACTTTCAGGAACTCTTACAGTTTCGAGTAGAAATTGAAAGCGGGGCGAAAAAGCTCGGTATGGAATAGATCCAAAAACTTTCTTCCGCAGCGCGGTTAAAGATAACGCGGATGCTACGCAGATCGATATAGCTGTATTAACGTCGAAAGTGTTACGAAATTCAGCGATACCGATTCCAGATTTTTAACAGAGAGAAAACGAATCCCTTTTATTAAATCGTGTTTTCTCCCAAAAATTTTGACCATTTTGTTTTTCGCGCATCAAACCATAAATATATTTTGTATCATTAATATGTAACAATAGTACGTAATATATAAAGTCGGAGATGAATATTTTTGTTCTTGAAATATGTAAACTTTTAATTTTGGAATTTAAGAGCTAAACGAGATAAAAATTTCAACGAGAATTAATTTGATAAAACTAGAACTCGTTGTGTATAAATATAATTCGAACTCGTTGAATTGCGAAAGGCTTCAGAGTACATCGGATTCATTGTCCGCGTCGAAAATTTTCTCAAGTTCGTAGAACGTTATTGAATTAATCAAACGAGAACACCGCTGCAAATTTATCAACGGTACAATTCAATAAGTGCAATGAGCTTATGAAATAAATTGTAAATTTTAGGAAATGGAATAGAAGCTTAGGTTATGCTTCTATAAATGAGTTTTAATACATGTGATTTTCAATCAAACTTCCACGACCCTCCTTCCATTCCCAAGCAAAAGATTCCTCCGAAAAGAGCACCCGACCTCTGGAACTCAGAGTAAAAGTAAATATCACGTAAAAGCGAAAAGCTGTTTGACCATTGAATCTCTCTGCTTGCTAAATGTCGAATTTCGACATTCTTGATGAAATAATCTTTAATTTATTAAAAAATGTGCAAAGGTTCCCCAAAGAGTGCTTAATTAGGAAAGAAATTTTATCGACAAATTATCTCCAACGACAAATTATTATGACGGTGGTTAATAGCTATCTAGGCTTTCCTAATTTTAAGCGCCAACGCCTCGCCGCAGGATATCCCAACTCGACCTCGAATAACGCGAAGCAATTCCCAACGTAACTTAGGGAATACCCGTGTGATCGAGTTCGATCAAGTGATGTAGATGCGCAGAGTGACAATATTTCACTGCCGGTACATTTCATATCTGGTTATGCTCGGTATCTCGCTTTTCATATTTTTCATATTAATAACACAACTTCGAAATATCGATATAATTAAGTGTAATACAATTTCATACGCATTTCAATTAGGAAGCTACGCATTTTTAATAAGAATATAAGTTATGCACGAAAGAAGAACAATTTTTTACTTCTTTTCTGAAGACGAACGCTTATAAACCCATAAGGCGGTAAAAATCAAACGGAAACATTCTGCACACGCGCCATCTAGCGGACAACTTTCGAAACTGAATAATCGTGTCGCAAGCTGTGTGCAAGCGCGAAAGCTTGCAACGAACTTTCGTATCCTCGGAGTTAAAAACTGCGTTACCAACTTGACGACACAAAAAAAGTAAATGAGATCTGAAAAGTCGCAATCTGATACAAATTAATACGTTATCTAAATATTCCATTTATTATTAAATTCTGTTTGTAATTTACAAATGCAACCAGAATGCATTTTTTTATCATTTCCAGCGGGCAAGACTTTTGCTTCATTTAATGTAAAACGTAACAAACCGTAATAAAATAACGATGATAGCCGCGATCACAAAACTACTAGGTACTACTAAAAATTTGTATTAATTTATTTATCGCTATTACCAACCTCTGGTTCAATTCGACGCGCGGCTCTATTTGTATTTGCAGCATATGTAACGCGTGATACACCATGATACAGATTACAAATGAAATTGTCACTACGTCACATCGTGAAAAATTTTGTCCAAGTGAAACTTAATTATTTCCTAAGTTAAACGATAAATTTCACCAATATTTTCCTCGCACACACGTGAGATTATACACATTGCTGCAGCATGTCCTAATTATTTTACAAACATATTATATAATTATTCAAATAAAGTTGTTTTTTTCGTATTTTTTTAAATTTACACTTAATACAGAACATCAAATGATCAATTTTATACTAAATTAGTCAAATTTTATATATAGATTTAAATGTAAAAATAAACAAAAATATTATAATGAAAATTATTAGTTTGTGCTTATGTAACAGCACAGCACATCCCGTGTTTCAACCGCTTCACCGATCTGCGGAGCTGCTCACAGTGATTCTCGACATGTCAAGACCAACTGATTGACTGTGACACGAGACGATGTGCCAACACTGCTAACCACTGTAGTTAAGAAGAAAGACCATCGTATGTTACGATTACATCAGTAGTGTATCAATAGTTGAAAATGGCGAATAACATAAGAAGGCATTTTTCACAAAACCAAATTCTATCTACTGATTTATATCTTTCAACAGTAAGAAATATTTGGCTAAAATTAAACGTCCTCGCCGGAAAAATGTTAGGAATCTCTAGAGGAATGTCCGATGTATAAAATTAATAAGTCGAATAAGGTCGAAACGTTGTATGTTTTAAACGAAATATATTGTGCCAGTTAATTGTCGACGTTATCCTTATTATTTGTTCTTTATTTACTTGCGATCCATCTCTTCAAGTTTTTAAAATTAATAAGCTCCGCATAAATTTACATTTTTTACTTAATCATCG
>NW_011967053.1:42582-75956 GCF_000949405.1 Vollenhovia emeryi | reverse complement strand
AAGTTAATTGTAGCGCATTATTTTTAGGGACAAATATGACAGTCAATCATTCAAAGCTCTTTGTATCGAGCATAATGCTATGAATTCGTACCAACGGTTCAACGAACATAAATAGTGGGCTACAGTTGTACGCGTTGCAAGCATTAACAAGCGCATTCTCCCTTCGTACTTTACAGAAAATATACGACAAAGAAGAAATCACAAATACGTAATGATCACTTCAGACACTTCGCAAGATAGACGAGGATATTGAATGGATCCCAGGTGTATTTCTATTCATGCCATCCACGAATAAACCAAACCAATTGATTTTGTTAAATTTCGCCTACGTCGTCCACAAATTTACAGTTCTCCAAGTCCAAACGTAAAAGCGTGTACGTACGAACATTTTCAATTCACGAAGTTACTTCAAACGAAATTCTAATAATTTATTTTGAATAAAGCAGTGCAAAGATATCTCGGGATTTATTACATTTTATATTATTATTTAAATAGTTAAGTAACGTTAAATAAATTTGTATGCGGTACTTAAAATCTTGTTCACACAGAAAGAAAAGAATTTCACTGCCACAAAACATATAGCATGCTGTTACATATTAGATGTAAAAGCAGTTAACCTTAGTTTCACAAGGCCAATTATATTTGATACCACAGCAAACTCGTTTTTCGTTCAAAGATGCTAAATTTTCATTTACAGAAATACAAATTTATTGCTAAAGCAAACTAGTCTAATAGATACGTTTCTGTTACTACAACAAAAGAATTTATTATTACAGCAAATAAATTTACATACCCAACCGAATTCTTTTGAGCAACTAAAATTAGTATGGTAGATACATTTTTTTTCTCTGTATAATAAATAATTAACAGCACTACATGCTACAACAGCACAGAATATACAACAAACCTGTCTTCTCTATGTACACTTCATGTACACGTGTTTCAACAGCTTTGATAAAGAGCTATTTGAAAGTTCCGAGACATAAAGCCCACTGCTGTCGGCTCTGCATACCTTTCATCAATACAGTTTATAAGGCAAAGGCTTTTAAAGGGCTTCCAAATGTTCAGGGACGCGAAGAGATGTAAGTTGTCACGTACAGAGCACGTGCTTATATAAGTGGTCTAGACGTTTATATTTAGGTGAACCTCGCATAAATGTCGCGGTTCGGCATTATCGAACATTCATATAATGGTGAGCAATAATAAGCTCAACTTCGTTGTTCACCAACTTCGGGATTAATTTTTCATTAATGTCCCGTAAAGGGAATCGATGCCGTATGTATCAAAAAGAATACATCTTCAGTACTATATTATCTAATCGTACAATTATTACGTGCTTTTGCACAAATATTTTCTTTATTTTATCTAATATTTATCGCAATAATTTTTTTACTAAAGGGCTCACTCGAAATAAGTTTATTTAAATGCGCTAGAATATATGTACATGTTTCGCTAGACATAAAAGATTGATATAAAGAAGGATTTATTATATATAAAAACAATAAATTTAATAATGGCAAATGCAAAAATAAAGAAATGACGCTAACAGTGAGAATGTAATCGTGGAATAGATGGCCGTGTTTCTTTCGCTCCAGATTCGTGTCGAGGCTCATGCGCAAGATTTAATTTACGTCCCGACGTCACGAGTAAAGGAGGATCACCACGAAAAAAGCAGGACGACGTAAAAAAAAAGGAGAGAGAAAAATGGAACGGAATCAATCGCGAAACGCAATTAAGAAAGACGAGGGATAAAGTTCATCCGGCAGAGTAATCGTGATGCGATGCGATAGATGAAATGTGATAAAAAGGAACCTGCGCAACGATACGTAAAATGGACAAATAGATGAAACGCGTTAATACGGAAAAAATGTGGTAACCTTTCAACTACTTCAGTGGAATTAAATAATGATATTCTAATTTAAAGTTCAGTTAGCTGCGTATAATTAAGTAAGGTATACTAAATATACTTATCGATATCAGTATAACATTAAATTGAAGCGTGAAGTAGGCGTAGAGATGAGATTTATCTAACTGATCACACGTCTCTTACATGTGAACCTCAATGATTGGTGAACTTTAACAATCTTTAAAAGATCAACATTGGAAAAACTTACTCGGCATCAAAATAATGCGATCTGACGCATGTATATTAGCAAACTTATTTGCTCTCGTTACAGTTTCCTTGAAGTTATAAAGTGTAAAAGCGTTGCACAGATCTTGTCTTCTATTGTAACAGCCTGTTTTCATATCAGCGTCTTACTAACGCAATTATGAAACGAAAAAGTACACGACTTATTGCCGTTGTTACGAGAGAAACGTGTAATGTTTCTTACATTAAAAAGAATGGAATAAGAAATGAATGATAATTTTGCGAGGAAAGTAAATTCCTGAAATTTTCTAACGAGGTAAATGAAACTCTAGAGTGCTTTCTCTAATAATAATCGTCCCATTTATATTTATCGACCGGAAGCTATCTATTCTAACCATCCGTCTAGCCGGTTAAGAATATTTGATCAATCTTACAATCAATTAGAGTTTTCCTTTGCATTAGAATAATCTTTATTACCTTCCTAGTGGAAAAAATTTCTATAAATAACTACAAAAACTTGATTTGAAATAGAAATTTGTAGAAACATTAATTTTTTTGTAAAAATATCTACGAAACAGTACAACAAATCACAATGTTCTCAAATCAAGAAATTATTGCAAGTAGTATTTCATGAAAATATTTTGTAAAAATTAGTACAAAACTTTACTAGTTTCAAATCTTGGAGAAACAACAAAATCCTAAAGAAATAAAACATCTGTTTACTTGTAGAATATTACAAAAGTCAACAAAAGTGTTCCAATTCTAGCGTTTTCATGTTGATTTTTATAACACTTTATAAATTTACGTAGAATTTCTTAGAATCTGGCAGTATATTTTTTTGTGGAATTTTGTAGAATTATTTCCGGTAGGGCTAGTAAACGAACGAATTCATACACGCAATAACTTGTTCTTTTGCCACGTGTACAAAGATGGCAATATTTGCACAAGGGGTTAAATCCACATTCAAGATAGAGTTTGCAATTTGTTCTTACCACAGTATCCTTAGTATCGCATTAACCTTATGTGACAATGTCGTTAAGTTTGTAAGGCACACACTCGCACAAATAATTATTCGCACCAACATCGTCTCGTCACATCTCACGTGCAAACTTTTGATGGGACCATGCATTCTCGCAGTGCAAATATATGCTCGGAACGAACAACGCGTCGCTGATGCCTTCGAATTGACAAAATTATAATAATTGAAGAAGCAATTGTTCATATAGCCATAAAAGGTATATTTTTATAACATTGGCTCGAATCCTACGTGGCCACAGGCACGAAGTGTCTTGTAAATACAATATACGAGTATTTATCGCATCCTCATACACTTGATTCTTCAATTAATAAATCAACGAACCATCGGTGTTTCGAACACGCTGGCAAACTAGCTGAAACATAAAATTCACTAGGGGATGGCAGGATATTTTTCGTAGCACGAGCAATAGAAAAAGAGGTGGCAGGTGGTTGGCAAGAGCGCTCATTTTATTTTTCCAGTGTCTCCTCGTATATCTTCCAAGCAGAAGCCAATCTCTTTCGGAGCTGAGACACCGAGCAAAACATTCCGCGGGTCGCTCGCTGCGAAACGCAGCATTCGCACCGAGACATTGATAACCTGGCAGTGCGTGTAAAGCTCTTTCCCTCAAGGTGCAAGTTTCCCCATTCTATGGCAGCGCATTCCAAGCTCCGATCAAGGTACAATGAGCGATTTGGAAATTATTAATTTCGCACCATCTCGACATTTATTTTATTCATATTTCATGCATAAAGTACATTCGACTCATTTCTCCCTTTTGTATATCAATTAAACAACGTATGGCTGAAAGAGACGGTATAAATTAGGTTGACACCCAGTATTACCGTACTACAACTCTACCGATCGATTGGATTACTTTGTATATCCTATATTTCATACGATCTCTATTATTTTATATATCGCCTCTATATTATCTATACATCGGGGTTCACTTATTTCATATGTATTCATATACTATATTTCACATATCGGATCCACTATATCGCTCCTTAACACGATATTATCATGCTAATAACATAAGGTGCTTCAGGAAGAATTTCGCTGGATTTATTTTCGCAGGGTAATGTATCTTTTTCTTTTCTTTTTTTATTATCATGTGATCGTACTTTCGTCACGTTGCAGCGGCGGGGGTTCAATCAGTAAGCGGTCCAACATCGAACATCGCAAGCTTGTGTGTGTTTTATAATGCCTTGTGCTGGTGGATGTGTCGAGGGATCTCGGGGAGGTCTGTGTCCGTCGCCGAAGGTCACACACGACGTGGAACATACAAAGCCTCTGTGAACATTGTGCATTCGGCATCAATGGAAGCTGTGTGACAGGGACAGTAGACAAACGCCAAAAAAATGAGGGAGAATGGGGAAGGGAGGGCGGAATTTGGGTTTCGTCAGTTAATCATGCTTCAATTCCTGCGATCAATCGTGTTCTCATAAATTGCTGTCGGCACTTGTCGCGCGGCCGATTCATTTCACATAATGAGTCATCGAAAAATGAAAGAAACAGGACACACACGCGTGAGGATAACCGCGGGTATCGATAAGAAATTTATTGGACCGACAAAACACGTGAGTCACTGCGAGCGCGTATTTCCCAGTGATACTCCGACATGGGAATACGCATTTCCATTCCAGGTATCTAACGACACTCGATGGATCGCACGGAAAGAGAAGAGGAAGGGTATTGGATCCGACCGTTCCACGTTGACGTAGACAGTTTCTCGATTAAACCGGCATTCCCGAAAAGATCCCGGTAACAAGAGCGCAAACTCGCTAACTTGGCTGTACACACATAGTCAAATTATACAGGGTGTACTAAAACCACCGGATATCCTTTTAATCACAAATTCTTTAGAAAATTTCAAGACGAAAATTTGAATACAAAAACGTCGAGGCTATAATAGTTTTTAAATAATAAGCGAGTATATTTCACCAATAATAGGCCTAAGATTTCGCGCGTTCAGGTACGGCGACACGACGAGTGATAAAAGTGTTCCTACGATTGTCACCCTTCTTATTTAATTCAAGTAGAAGTTTGCAACGTGTTGTAACTTCCAAGTGTTGCAGCTGTCAAAGTTATCGATCAATATCAGTTACCTTGAAGGTTGTTACTGTGCTAAAAAGGGCGACATTCATATGAACCCTTTTATCGCTCGTCATGTCGCCGTGCCTGAGCGCGCGAAATCTCAGGCCTATCATTTGTGAGATATAATCGCTTATTATTTAAAAACTATTATACCGTCGACATTTTTGTATTAAAATTTTCGTCTTAAAATTTTCTAAAAAATCTGTTATTAAAAGGATATCCGGTGGTTTCAGTACACCCTGTATATTCCAAAGATTCGAGAGAATAGATATTTTGAATTGAAGTTAACATTTATAAAAAGAAACTTGGACGCAAAAATTGATGTAAAATGGAGTATATAAATTCGAGAGAGAAAAAAAATTGCAAAAATTGACCGACTACGAAAGAAGAAAAGACCCAAAGAGACGACAAAACCCAGGTAAAACATAAAACTCATAATGACGTCATAATGACGTCATCATGATTTAATTCATCACTTAAAAGTTACCCAAACAAAAATGATTGAAAATTGATTTAAAGAGGACACAAAGAATCATAGATTTTAAGTACATATTCAAACATTGGTACTTTTACGTTATAGTTAAAAAAGAGTTAAAAGAGATAATTAAAGAAGAATTTGTTAATTTTTATATTAACATGATGTACTTATATTATTCTAATATGACTGTCAGAATTTCTATTTTGAACTACTTCTATTTTTTTAAATTTTCTGTTATGCGCGCGCAGTTTTTTTAAGTTGCTTTCCCATTAAAAATAAATATTTTATTTTAATTTTTACATCATTAACACATGATCTCTTAAAGTACTACATTTTGTGTGCAATAATGTTTATTATTATTTATAATAAAGTTATTTATAATAATATGTATACTCGCTAATAATATGTATAATGCAAATAAATTTCGTGTATCAATCAATTTGAGATAATGTTCTTCTTTTTGGAGGTCATATTAAAGTCACTATGATATCATAAATAAGTCACCAAAACATAGCCAAAAATGTATCAAATGAGATCATTACGATTTTTCCAAAATGACTTTTAAGTGATGTCATAATGATGTCATTATGAGTTTTATGTTCTACCTGGGTATCCACCTGTGACTACGTGTACAGGAGTAGCGAGGAGGATCGAGGGAACGTATTCGGCAGAAGACGTGAGAAAGGAACGGGTTAGGCACGATATATCAGCCGGTTGTCAATGTCAGCCTTCCAGTGGATCGAAAGAGAAACAATCGATATCACAGGTGAATGCACTCACCGCTGCTTCGTCTTAACGCGACGATAGCGGTGATATTCCGCCGCCGGGTCGTTGGGGTCGAAGCCCCTGCGGTGTTTCGGCGGCGAAGACATGGCGGCCGCCTTCTTGGCCTTACCGTCGCCCGGATTCGTGGTGACAGCGGGGTTGTTATTGCCGCTGATGACGGCACAGACAGTGCCGTTGCTGCTGCCGAGGTGCAGAGAGGTGAGCGGCGGCGGCGAGGGTGGCAGCTGCTGGGCGGAGTGGCGAACGGTGCTGCCGGATGATCTCTCCGGAGGGTGACAACGGCAGCCTGATGATGCTGGCGGCTCGCCAAGGGCACGTTCCCCGTGACCGACGTGGCTCTGGGGCACCGCGTTCAGCTCGTGCCTGGTAACCCTACCGGCGCCCGGCCCACCCATTCAAACCCGCGATGATCGCCGCCCGCGATGACTCCACCTCTCCGATCTCCGTGACTGCCCCTGCCGACGATTTCGCGCACCTTCCGCTCGCTCTCGGTCGGCGCCGACTCACGGCTCCTGTACCTCTCGAGTCTACGATCACCGGTCCGTAGTGCGCTCTGCGAACGCGGCGAAAATGACCACGACGAAGGACCCAAGGACGTGCCGCCGCGTAGCCGGGACGGAACCCGGCACGCCGGCTTGTCCGGCCTCATGCACGCGTCACTACTGACTGACTTGTCTGTCTCTCTCGCCCTGGCTCGCACGCGCCACTCATCCAATTGTCGGAAGGGGTGGAGGGCACGCGTGTGCTCGCGGGCAAGGAGCGAGGAAGGGAAACACGAGGACGGCCAAGAGCGGCCCTACGACAGGGAGGGGTGGGTGCGCGCGACAACTGATGCTGAGACGCGATCCTGCTTCCGCCCCGCGATCACGCCGACTCACTTAACGCGATGCGGTGCACCCTTCGCATCCTCCCGCATCCCTGTGTGATACGCCCCCTTGCTTCGGCCGCGCGATGGCAGCACCGCGGCGTGTGTATGTCAAGTACGATGCAACAACGTACGAAAATTCGGGAAAGGGTGGTGGCTACAGTTTTCAGTGAATCGAACGTAATAGGGACAGAGGCTGGTCGATTTCGTGGGGAAACAACGAGGTAAGATTTACGCATGAAGGTGACACGACTCGATGGAAACAGGAGGGGAAATTCCGTAGTACACACCGAGTCACGACCGCGGCTTCGTCTGCTGTGCTGAAAGTGCACTTGATCATCGATAAACCAGTCCGCCGTTACATGAAACCGATTGACATGATTGTGTGTATGTCACAGTTGGAAAATTAATTATGAGGTTACCGAGAAAGGTTTAGTGTTGAACGTGGAAAGCCCGACGATTCAATCCATTCGTGTGAACACGCTATCTTCGATTCCAACATGCCACTGGAAACCCACCCCCCAGCCCCTCGCGTATGACGTTTCTGATTTTCGAAGGAGTCAATTGGTGGCAGCACTGCAGATCACGAGACGCTGGCGGGCGAGTACACACGAGCGGTCAAGAAGGCTCGTGGAGAGGGAAACACTTGGAGTGGAACAGGGGCAGTGGGATAACCCCGATTAGTCGGCGGAGGGTGTGCGAGCGAGCCGACACGCCGATCTGATAGCTAACCTTCCGTAGCCACGCACGAATAATTACTCCCCATTCGTAAACACTTTTCTTACTTCTCCCTCTCCATTTTTCCCCGCTTTTTTCCCCTCGCTGCTTGGATAATATCAACTTACTGCAGCCAATAGCAAATGAATGATTATCCTTACGTTTCCGTGCATTCTGAGACTGGTGTTGCGTTTCATTCAAAGTACTTTCAATTAGAGTTTCATTGCGCCAACAATAAGTCCTAATGAATGAAAATTTGAAAGAAAAATTCCAATCAACATTAATCTCGAAGTAAGAAGAGAATTTTAAAAAATTAGAAAGCACATTCGTCTGCCAATATTCCATATTTTTCGACTTCAAAAACCGGGAACGTTGAAGTTGAATCATGCGAGCGCGCTAAAGTGGAGAGAAATTCAGAGTTTGTATCGTGATTGATATCTTCAAATTAAATTAACACGGCAATTGTATAATTTAAAACTTATCTTTCTTGCAAAAAAGTTTTGAAATAAAAAACAATATAATGATGACGATTGATGGCAATCAATTACTTTCTGTGCCCACTATCATCCCCAAAATATTCCACGTGAGCCAAGCGCAAGCTGTTGGGTAGCACAACATCAGCTGATTAAACACGTGAAGATGACAATGAGGATAAAACGCTCGATTGCGAAATGAATCAAGAGCGAAGGAAAAAGCTGCTGGCGGAACGAGACGATCGATGGTTGGCAAGCTTGTAACAACGAGAGTAAAACACGTGGTTGGACTTAGCCCGCTGATCGAGTTGGCGATCAGCCAATCTATTCTGCCCAAGTTCGCTTGTGACCACTGTATTTGATCACGGAAGATAAATGCGTTTAATCTACGAAATCGAACTAGACCTTCACGGAACTCAACCTTTTCCGTTAGGGGATCGAAATGCATTTTGGCTTTCTTTTTTTTGGCGCTAAAAATGCTCAACGACCACAGAGATGTGTCACGTCGTCAGCAACACGATAAAAATTGCGGAATAAAACAGAAAAAAATTACTCTCCTCCAAGTTTTCCTGATCTACCACAAGGGAAATAATCGCTAGAACGCTTCCGCCGACAGTTGCAAGATGGCGGTGCCGCAAAGCACCACGAACGTCTGGTCAATACCAGAAAATGAGGTTCACCTGGCACGCTAACCCCGATTCAAAGACGAACGCGACGATTCCAGGCAATCGTGCGTCCCACACCAAAGGTGTTTAAAAATAAAGCGAAACTGTTTTGAGGAAAAACGTAACGCCATATTAGCACGCTCGCAATTTTATGGGGTTGAGAAACTAAGTCGACGCGCGAATGACTCGTAATATGAAAATTCCAAGTGATTTCTAGATGTAAGATAAAATGAATCAATTAATATCCCATTGTAACTGTATGACCTAAAAAAATTGTTAACAATTCCCTAAAATTAATTTACACGATGATACAAAATGACACACATGTAAAAAAAACTATATTTTTTTATGTAGGCTATACATGTGTTGCACATGTAAGATATGCCATACCTATTTAAATCTTATTTATTGGCAATTTAAATCCCTGCAAAGAGTTACCTGCAATTTGCAGTGCAAAGGTGAGCTTCAATTTTAAATAAGATCACGAGCATTTATGTTGTTCTCAAAAAAATAGAGCGTAAGAAGTAGATCCGCGGATAACGCTCAGTAGTACAAAGTCATCCGCGCTGACTGTACTTCGTAAGTGGAACTCGTAATTCAACTTTCGATCGTTACAGTCGTAGTACGGTTTAAAAAGATAAACTGTTCTCACTAACTTTGTGCAACTAGGACGATTTGGCTTCGTTAACTTGATGGTTTTACATCGTTAAATCCCCAGGTGCGAGTTGTCTATGGTTTGCTCTGAGTTAAGAATTGCGCCACCCCCTGTTCGAGACAAAAACAACGAAGGAAGGCGTATTTTCATCTAAAGTACCTCTCCCCCCCCCCCTCTCTCTCCGACTCTCTCGAATTGATGAGAGCAAGCTACACAAAGACTCTTTGATGTATTCTGACAAACGCGACTGACTTGGCCAAAAACTCGAGCAGAAGCGGATAATCGATCAAGAGGGTCTCTTAAATGTTACAAGCTTTGAAATATTATTAACTGCTCAATGAAATGAAAAGTGAATCTCTTCGCGATGAAAGTGAACTTGATAAAGCTATCACGTACCCATCCTCTCTCACACACGTACTTGCATTTATAAATGATGAAACTTCCAGTTGTTCATGCAACAATCTCATTTCATATAACTTCCTAGAAAGAAATCTTTTCTATTCGCCCCCCCCCCCATATTTTGATCCTTCCCACTCTCTTCCTTCGAAGATACTCGCTCGTGCCATCTAAAAACACCTGCGTCGGCTACCAAACGAACTAGCTACTCGGATCAAAGATTCGCGCGTTTCGGGCAACTTTTTATACTCTCGCACCAATCATTCCCTCTACCCACCCGTCGCCACGTGACGGAGAAATCTGGATGGAGATACCGCGTATGCAGCATCCACGATCTCTCTCGCAAGTTTTCGGCCCTTCGTCTAAGTCAGTTTCGCCTGTTGTACGTATATATTTGCGTGACGAGCGACGGGGTTTGGTATCCTCGAAAAGGAGCTTTCGCGGGCTCGACCAATCACTGACACGAATGGTAGCACGGCGTCGGTATAACTGACTTCTCTCCCCTGACCCGTTGTGCATGACCTGCACGACTTATGGCAAGCAACCACCGCCGAAGGCGTATCTGTGGTTGGTCAGCCGGTCGGCCGTTCGCTTCCTTTCTACTCGCTACCGCGGTCTCGCGTGTGTATTTGTGTCATGCCGGCGTCGTGTCGTATCGCAGAATGCTCTTGTCAGCAACGTAACCCAGACTTGACGTCAGGAATTGGGACGCGGCCGGTACCACCGGCGACGAGATAATGCATTCGTCTTCGATTTGCGGCAGTCTGATATGCCAGTAACGTCAATCGAGTCACGTTGCGTAGCGAGCCGCTAATAAATGTCTAGAGGGTCGTCCACTTTTGAAAATTCACGAAAACAACAGTTACTTCAATTTCAATTATTGAATATATTAACTTGAACTGTCCGGCGTTGCCCAGGGCTTCTTTATCACAAAGTGCCAAGAGGATTAAAGTCGAAAGGAGAGGGTGGAGCGTCCAGACTTCACGGTAGTTTATATTTTCCGCGCTCTGGAGAGTAACCATGCAAAATTTGGCCCGGGACGGTCAACCAAAGGGTTTAAAAGAGTTAATAAGAAACATGCAGATGGGAAGAGACATTCTAGTTTACATGCATAGAGAGATAATTAAAGGTGTACTTATTATTACTTTTGCATACAGCGTCTCAAAACACTTCTCTCTTTTTATATTTTATAGCATTTTATTATTGTATCGAGCATTAGTTCATATTACACATTTTCTGAGTCTCTAGATCGCATTCTCAAGTGTTCGCACAATACAAACTGAAAAGGGGGCCACGGTCTCCTGAACGCACAACAATGATTATCGTCGAGAATAGCTTTGAACCTATTCGCGGGAGCTCAACTAAGTCGGTACGTTATGAGCCATCGCTGGCATATAAGAGGACGCTTCAGAACTCTGCGAGAGGGTTAACTGTTTATGGGACAGCTCCCATCACAGTTCGCTACAATGCGTGTTTCGCAACCGAGTCGGCTATTCTAGATCTCTCTTGCCGGATCAATAATATCTTCGGGACAGAAATTTACGCACATTCGATCAACGACCGAAAGTAGCTCACCGAATTATCGAAATATGTCTCGTCAAAGCCATGGCATTTGATGAATCCGCGATACTCTACTGAAAAGAGCCTTAAATATAGGCTTCTTTCATCTATTCCGATGACGTACCATATACCATAACGTACACAAATACGCCTACGATTTATGTTACAAAAGCCTAATTTAATGCGAATTATTTATGCAATCGGTCCTTTTCCTCCAACATTTAGAAATCACCGTTAAATTATGTAAATAAATTCCCCCAAAATCTTGCTCGCTATAAATTCTCCTTTCTACTAGTCGTTGCTTTTTCGCTTTAATCATCATCTCTTTTACATTCGTAGACGGACAGTAATTTTGCCACTATTGTCAACCCACTATCTCCATCTTCCGCGAGCCTTTGTTATCATTGGATTCGTAAATACATATATTTTAATATGATTGATGTGCCTATTCCTTCTTTTTAACTTTCAAATTGCTGCGAGAGATATTAACGTAAGTATTAAACAGGTGTCTGCCCGCTCGCGACGTAGAGACGAATGCACCCGAAATAGAATAGTATCAATTTGATAAGAAAACAAGATCGCTACTTCTCGTACTCTATCGTACTCTATGAATATCAATTCTGATTCACAGTTTTACACGCTATCACTCATGCCCACCCATTGTACCAAAGCTATAAATAAATAAATCAATGCAAAAAAATAATCGATGCCACATGTACCTAAAAGTATTTCGATACTATCAAAGTACTCTTAGGCGAAGAGCTTTCGACTGTTTGCTTATCGACTTCCAGCAGCTTGCGTCAGATGGCACGAGCTTACTAGAAACAAGTTCGTCGAATGTTCGATTTTAACGTAATTTAAAGTTGTTAAAGCATATTAAAAGTTGCTTAAAATTTAAAGCACAAGCTCCCTCGTAAATGTCAGCGTATGAATTTTTTCAGACTTTTCACCGGTTAGTTTTTGAGAACATTGATAACAAAGTTCAAGATTTTTCAATGGGTTCTAATGAGAGACCTGACTGCTGCATATCAATTATTAACAAAAACGATTTTATTTTTTTTACTACGCCTTATTTTCTAAATGATTTCGTAGCACTATTGTCGCTCATCTATAAACCTTCCCCAGAAAATACTGTGTTTTTAAATTTTAATTTACTGAATAAATTGTACATGTGCATAAAACCTACGATATTTTTCTCGTTAATTAATATAAAAGCAATTGTCTTGCATATCGGATAAAATTTCGCAAGTAGAAATTTACGCCCAAAACGGATCCTCGTCGATCAATTCTCTTTCAGAACACGATTTACTTCAATTAGGCATTCGTGGCATACACGGAAAAAATATGGTGTTGAATCAAGCAAAATAAAGTTACTTTAATTAAACATTAACGCCATAAGCTGCCACGAACATAAATAGTTCACTCAATTGTATTTGCTGTGGATTTTAATTTTAAGCATTCAACTAAATATACAAATTATTAAGATAACAATCTGATGTTTTTCATTTATTAATACTGATGTTGTTTCAACGATTTCATTTCAGTTACACTGATCTTATGGATACAACATCATCCTTTTTTTCCGTGTAGAAACAAGTGCTCTGCGAACGGATGATTATCACTCGCGTCATACAATCATTACCTTTTCCCACGCTCGGGCGATTTCCGTTTCCGGCGCGGGAACATCCTCATCCCGAGAAACGTGCTTCTGATACCAGCGTGCATCGTGGATCTCTAATCATTAAACGCTTTGGATTGCGAACGCCTTGCCGGCGAGCCACTCGACGTGAATCATCACATCACGATTCTTACACACACCAAATATTCATCGTCAACTACCTCAAATCGCACATGTAGATTGAGAAAAATCGATCAGTCGCGTCGATCAATCAGAAGCCGAAACTTCACATTTCGCACACGCACGGCTATCGCGTTCCCACGAACCATGATGCAAATTTCACTTAATTTATTCGCACTTGACACATTAAACATCCGTCACGGATCCAATTCAGCTACGTCAAATCGGTTCTCCCCGTAAATTTTAATTGATCACCTCTTGTCACGTGCATAGATCTCCTCTGCCACCGAGCAATGATACTAGGCACGATTATACTCTCCAAAAGCAGTCTACTAGTGGAGACACTTTCACAGACGAGCATCCCGATGTTAAAAATACACCGCGAGCCTTAGTTACGTTTCGAAATTGACGTCTCGCCGTATTTTTGGCCGAATGTGATTCACCTATCGACAGTTAACAATTATTATTAGAATAAAAAAAACAACTGGTTTTTTAAGAGGACAACATTATGTTCACTTTACGCAGAAAGTGCTGTGCACTCAAGTGTCATTTGCAAAAGTAAAATTTCAACTACGAGGTATACGTACACTTGAGCGAGACGTAATATTATCCGCCGCCCCTTCCGAGTACAGTCTTCAATTGACCGCGACTCATTTACAGAGATTCGCGATTTTGTCATTCATCTCGTGCTCTCGTTTTCCCCACTCGTTCGTCTATTTCTATCTATATCTTCCGTCCTTAATTTACTTCGAGTGACACTGGACCAGGCCACTAAACGGGATCTCCCAAATTACAAGAATCGAACCGTGGTGCCTTCGTGCGCCAGATCGCGACGGGGTTTAATTAATTTGATTTACAGCGGAATCGATCTATCAAGGTGGATGAGGCGCAGGAAACTTAAATGATATTGCGCTAAACCTAGGTAATCGAGAAATACCCGGTTATTGGCCACTTAAGAAATATTGACCCTACTTTACGAAATTATTGACGCACGATTCGTCGAAAATATTGCATCGTAAATACCGCGAGGCCGTGGTAAAAGTTACAACTTTCATTGAATTATAATCGATCCTATAACTAAGATTAAATTATCGATTTTATATAAATGCTGCGCCTTTTAACTTTTAATCTCTCTTTAAACTTCCACGTTGCCGAACTTCCTCGCCTATTTTCCCTCTCTTGATCTATAATATCCGCAGATCGCGCACGTAAGTTCCGGATGCCATAACATCCTAGTATCACGGAACACTTGGACGAAGAAGTTTGATCGCAAATTTCTTTCGTGAAAATGAGAATTTACGTGTTCGATAACAGAGAAAAGATAACATAAAAATAGTAAATCGAGAAAGATTTTAACTTGTGTTAGTTCATTTAGCTTATGCGATAAGAAAATATTTGAATTCAAAGACGAAGTGTCAATGAATTTTAACTAATTGTACATTTAAAACTAATTCAAAATCTAATTGTCCGCTGCTCATTGATAAGATATTCGTACGTCACTGTAGATCCCTGAATTACGTTTCCGACGCTCGTGTTATGGTAGGCAGAGTGGTAGTCAGTGTATTTTGGAAACGAAGGTAAAATGTCTGGCCTGGGAACGACTAAACAACGTCAGGCTGTTCGCCAGAAGTTGCAGGGTTAGGAAAGTATTCGAGCGACATCATCTTTTCGCTATAAATATCCCGACTTCCTACGACCTCATCTCGGGGAAACTTTTATTTACCAGCATTTATAAAACTATCGCCACTAGAGCAGACATGAAATATCATTTCTGCAATACGCTTGCGAAATTTTCGAGCAAAAGCATATCATTCACAGATAATGAGATGCAATGCACCAGGCGTAACTGGCGCGGATCATTTCTCCGCAGCTGCTCTTGGCGCGAACAATTAAGAGATAGTCGTGGAGTTATGCGCAGCTTCCCAAAGTACGACACGTTCTCCACATTCCTAACATGATCAATTTCAAACTAATTGAAACGAATGTAGATCCTTCGACTTGGCCTTTAAATGTGCATCTTTTCCGCTCGATCTCTCACTTATCGTTATCGACTATAAGTTGGCACCGTTTACACGACGTATCATTCATCAAGGGGTTACAACACTCTAGAGCCCCCCCAAAAAAACCAATTTTCGGTAATTTTTTTTCAGGAATATAATAAACATAAATGAAAATCTATTTAATTTTTATTATTCTCTATACATTGAAGTGTAAAAAGAATTTTTTATCAATTTTTCATCAACAAAATGGCGGCGCCAGAGCCGTGGATCCAAAGTGCCTCTTTACGGAAGTCGTCCCACGGGCGGAAACAAAGCTCCCTCGCCCTTTGAGCTAGAACAAAAAACCAAAGATTGTGGAAAAAATATAACATTTTCTTTTGAACCACATACGGATTTTGCGAAATGCCGTTTTTCGTAAAAATGGTGCGCGTTGGAGAAGAAAGTTCCATTTTTTGCTACAAAATTTTCGCACAAAAAGTATTTACAAAAACAACAATTTTCAACTTATCGCAAAATCCGTACGTGGTTCAAAGAAAAATGTTATATATTTCTCAAAAATCTTTGGCTTTTTGTTCTAGCTCAAAGGGTAAGGGAGCTTGGTTTCCGCACTGTGGATCCAAGGCTCTAGTGCCGCCATTTTGTTGAGAAAAAATTTAAAAAATTTTTTTTATACTTCTACTTTATACTAAATAAAACTTGACTTTTTTAAGCTCTAGAGTGTTGTAACTCCCCTGGCAAACTCGATCAGTGTCGATAAGATAGGAGACGGAATTAAAAACGTCAATTATCGACATTTTTAATTCCAAGTTATACTCGGTCCGACAAATTTATAGCCAACAATTAGCAACTTTTACGAAAAAGCAGCAATTTTATTAGCTACGCATTGCTCAGACCGAGATTTTGGATCGAATTCTAGCATCGTCAACACCATAACTTTACTGACAATCTGACAAATATTTGGCAGCAACCTCTCTCGAAAAAGCCTGCAACTCTCTCTTTTTCTCTTCTTCTAGACTTGGATTTCTGGACTTGCGTTTATTAGAAGTAATCTTTTTCTAGGCTATTAATCTTAGTTCTAATTGCACGATATTGTTCTTATATGTTGTCCCTAGGGTATACTGGTCTCATTTTGTATACAGGGTGTCCCATTTTAATCGATCACCCCCTCATAACTTTGCAGGGAGCGGTCGTAGGGAAAAATGTTTCGGGCCAAAGTTGTATGGCTTCAAGGGGGACATAAGCTGGTGTCATTGATTTGACCTTGAATAGCTACTTGAAGGTCACGTGAAAGTGACCTTCAATTTTGTAAATAAAACCCCCCTATTGTTTATTAAATATTATACCATTTAATTCCACTAATTAGTATGAACAACTTTTGTCTGAGACATTTTTTATTTGCCTAGTACTTTTTGAGATATTCAAGAGAAAATTTATAACTTTTTCAATGTTTAGCTTATGATATCTCGATAGCTGTTTGTCGGAGGGAAAAGTAGTACAGGACTTTTTTACTTTTTTAATCTCAGGAATATGCTGTTGCAATTCCTGCAATAGTGCTCTAATTATTGAAAATTTTTGTGTATGTAAACTGTGTGTATGTTATACAATACACAAAAATTTTCAATAATTAGAGTACTATTGCAGGCTTTAGGATCCCCTTAAGAGCATATGATGAAAACAGTGACGAAATTATATTTCTGCACGATATTTAATAAATGCAGGGAATGCGTCACGAGCCATCGAAGAAAAACGAAATTTCAGTAACGAATTTCATATTGACCGTCAGCTTAATAGGATTAAACGATTGACTTGTTCAACTCGAGGCCGAATCGCGAGGGTCCGATCGTGAGGGATCGACGTAAAAGGATGTCACCTCAACGCGCCTGGATAACAGAGATTAGCCGTCCACTTTACGCACTGGCGCAATGCAGACTGCGAGAAAAGCCGCGGGCGATACGCACGCGTAAGCATGAAATTGCCGCCGCAATTTCCACCGAGAGCAGGAAACTCAGAATTTGGTCACGTGTACGCGATGATGACGTTAGCCGGATGCAGTCGGCGCGCGATCGATCGTAGTTCGAGGTGGTAAAAGCTTTCACCGCGTCACTAATACTTTCTATTACGTTTATCCGGAAAATATGTAATTTTTCCAGTTCCCGATTAAACGATTAAACGATTCTTTCGATTTTAAACCTTCAGCGACTTAACAAAAATATAGCAAATGGTATTTAGATCAATCGTATAAATTCTGTTGCTCGTCAACAAGTTTCTGCGTAAACTGTTCGTATGTAGAAAAGTTATGAGAGAATTTCGAAAAATTTGCGCTTGTTATTAATAATTGAAAAGGACATAACTCACCCTTAATGTACGAATAAGATTTAGTAGCCGCACTTACCTGCAACAAAGAAACAAAAGTACATCAGCTTTGGTTCAATTAAAATTGAAAGGTGATTGACTTACATTTCACGTTTACATTTTGTCTTATATTAGAAAGTAATAAAACCTACATGTATATGTATGTGCGTGTCCGATAATCTCCATTAAATCTACATATACATCTACATAACGCTTTTCCTTCGCTTTCATCGAGTGGAAGAGCATCTCTCTCTCACAAATAAATAATTGTTTTCGTACAGATCCAAAAGAACGAATCAAATTGCCCGCTACAGCAATCCATACAATGATCTGTGCATACAATGCCCATTAATCGGGTGGTTTTCCGAGTGAACGCGAGGCAGGTTCAAGTGCGAGCTAAAAAGCGCGCCTTTAGCGTGAAGACGAAAGGGAGCGCGAAACGGGGCAGCGCGATATGTCGCAATGCGTCTTGACGTCACCGACGTCGCTGGTGGGGTTCGAGGGGTTGATAGGCGAAGGGTGGGGGGTCCAGATGAGGACCATGCGGACGCACGTGCACGTCGCCAACAAGCCATTGCGACGAGCCATCTGTTGGCCGTCGCAATAAAGTGGCACCGTGAGCGCATCCAGCACTGGTAATTCAATCCTCACCGTCGCGCCGGGCACGAAGTCAATCGAAATAATTGAATCGATCATTTCAGAGACGTGTTCGGGCAGCCCACGCGTCCACATTAACACGATTGTCACTATTTGTGTTGCTAAATATAAACCGTCTTATTACCGAACCGAAAATATTAATAACACCTTTTTTCTAACAATAAATCAATTGAAATCTTGATGAGAGAGAGAGAAAGGGAGATTTACAACATCCTTTTAAATAATTGTGAAATTTTTCACGTAGAAAGTTAAATTTCTTCCCTTTTTATATGCGCGAGATACAATTACCGCGATGATTTACTATCGCGGCGCGCATCCTGCAACGTACCGAGTTCCTGGCGAAAGGTCAGTCTCTCCGGCCGACTAATTTGACACATACTTCGTTAATCTCGTCGCTGTCTTAATATCGGCGTGCCTCGAAAGACGGAAAGAAGAGCCGGTCGGAATGAATTATTATCGCCCTATATCGGGCCGGCATTCGAGACGTTATCCTGCGGAATTACGGCCGCAAAGTTCGCGAGGATAATGGCGTGCAGCCTCGAGAAAGATCGATGATCCTGCTCGTTTAGGAACTTCCGCGAATGCCGGCGCTTAACGAGAATTCAAAAGGGTCGAGGGTCGGCCGCGTCGCGACCGTAAAGGACGATGCTATTTTGGTCCCCCCCCCCCCCTCTCTCTCTCTCTCTCTCTCCACTCGCTGCGAACGGCGAACTCGGTTTTCAACGCTGTCCTATATGAGAGCCGCGGGAACGGACGACGTACAATAATGCGCGAAAATGGCGCATGATTAATTATGACCCGATTGCCGTGGCGCGCGTTTCACAAATACCTGATCGGGACGAATCTCGCAATTGACTCTCTACGAGAGAAGTTCCGGACTTCTCAACTAATGGTATTTGGAGTGAAACTTCGTGAGGAGATAAGATTGAAAAAAAGATTAAAACCGAAAAACTTTCTCAGTTTGCACGCTACTTATGTGCGTATTCTCGTTAATACCGTTGCAGAGATACCACGCTGACAGGAAAAAAAAGTGGTTGCAGTTACCACAATCTCGCTATAATTTATAGTAATTTTAGGAGCCAACCACATTTTTATAATTCTTCCAACTACGTAAGTTATCATCTTACCTTAATACTTTTTTGAACAGAATAATGATACAAATCAACCGGTGTAAAGAAAACACAATTTTGTAACAAGTAATAAAAAAATTTTTTTTAACAATTGTGTGTTTTCTTTACACCGGTTGATTTGTCTCATTATTCTGTTCAAAAAAGTATTAAGGTAAGATGATAAAAAAATTAATATTTTACAAGATATTTTGTACTTTATGTCAAAATATTGGAACTTTCAAACCTTAATAATTCAAAAAGTTCTTAATAAAAAATACTTTATTAAAGCGTTTTGGGAAGCTCTCGAGGTCAGCTACAAAAATATGTAATAAAAAATAGGGGATGCCATTTTAAAAAATTGGTGTGACCTTTATGTGGCCCTCAAATAATTCTTCAAGGTCAAACCAATGGTACCATCTTATGTCCCCCTCGAAACCATACAACTTTTGTTTGAAATATTTTTGTCTGCTGGGCTCAGTTTTCGAGATATTTTACTGTCCAAGTTAAAATGGGACACCCTGTATATACATTGCATTCACTATGTTCATTTACGTCACTTTGCACTCATAAAGAATAGTACATCTTTCAAAGAAAAGATAAGTAATCTTACACGAATGTATAAACTTATCCGTATTTACAGGGTTGGAAAGTAACTCGTTACTTGTAACGAAGTTACAGTTACAGTTACTTCTTTTTAACTTCGTTACTTTCTCTACATCTGTAACTGTAACTTAACTCAGTTACATTTTTTCGATAACTAGTAACTAATTTAATAGTTATATTAATAGTTACTTTATTAATATATTTTCAACCTCCACAGATCGCATTAGGCCTTGCGTTTGCGCATAAACTTCCTTTATCGCCGCTTTACAATTCAGCTTCAGATTCGATATTTTTATTTCTATTGCAAGGGAGTAACTGCAAAGTAACGATTCGTTACTTTTCGAGTAACTGTAACTAGTTACATTGTTAGCGAAAAAACTGTAACTAGTTACTTTTATAAAGTAACTTTCCCAACCCTGCGTATTTATAACACTCTATGCGGTTTTCTTCTTACGAGAAAGTCTTATACCGCGCGTCCCTCTAGTGAGGACATTTCAAACTACATCACTTTTGTTTACCATGTGATTAGTAAGGTGGATGATAGAAATGTAGTTAAATTTACTATTATTGTGATTGTATTTACTGTATAAAAATAATTAACTAATTTACTATTCATTAGCTGGATATTTTAACAGAATAATAGTTAAAAGCTTATCTTTTATAGTTTTTTTTTAAATAGTTGGCATCACTTTGTCTATATGGTTGCTATTACTAATATTATAGTAATAATTACTATAAAAATGATATTCCTGGCTATAATTATTTTACTATGCAATTACAGTTTCAAACATACTACATAGTTTTCTATCAGTGCATTGATACGCACAGATAAGATAAAATTCCCCGGTTAGAAGCGAGTGAAGTTTAAAAACCGAGCTGCGCGTCGACGGACAGATATAAAAGTATTTGTTTCGTACTAAAACGAATAGATGGCTCCACCCACGTCTCGTAACGAGGGTACACGTGTTGCACCCTCGTTCCAGGTGTAGGTGGCAATTCTGCCGATGGTCACAGAATTTCTACGCTCCTCTAAAATGCCAAATGTGCTTTCCAGCATTGTGCCCAATTTGATATGATCGCCAACTTCATTTCGCTGATTAATTTCGATCTACTTCATCAATTATATTCTTAAATTGACATTTTACGCAACAATTTACAGTTATTAAATTTCATTTTTCTTTACCACATTTCCCTCTCGCAAAGCGTTCGATCACTCATATTGAATTCCTTAGCATATTCCTGTGGCCTGTCATCAATCGATTTAATACGTCCAGCGGGGTAAAATTTCCGCCTTTGCAACAGGTCTTGAAATATCTCGATCGAATCCCGAGGAATTTCAATATTAAAAACGTCTTCGGCGCCAAACGACGGCCGACAATCGGTCCTGCGGTGCACGCAGCGGCACACGAGCAACAACCCTCGCGTCGCATCCTCTCGCAGTGCGTGCCGGCTTTGTGCGCGCGCGCGTAGAACCTGACTGGCCGGCGCACACATTGTATTGATTCATCGCGAAAATCATGAATGAACGTAATTTCTTCGATGCCCAAGCTCTCGCCGGGCTTCCTCATGCGTAAACGAATAAATCGTTCGCGATACCCGCCAACAACTGATAACAGGGAAATGAATTGATGCCGAGTGGTTAAATATTTTTTTCCCCAATAGGAAAATGTCTCAAATATTGTGTGTAATAATTGCATTATCCAAAAGGAGGGCATTTCACAATAATCGTATTAAAGTAATTGGTAGCAGTTTTGTCTTCCTATATAAAAAAAGGCGTGTTAAGTCGATAGTCGATAATTACTATAAAAATGATATTCCTGACTATAATTTATTTGCTGTACAATTATAGTTTCCAATACTACATATTTTTCTATCAGTGTACTATTTAGAAACACATTTATCAATATTTGACGAAAGGCCTCCATTTCTGCACATGTACACATATATAATTCCAGCAGTCCAAGTTTCACCCAGATTTCGTCATATAATTTTTTTCAATATTTCCCTATCGGGGTTGATGGTCTCTCTCTCTCTCTCTCACGTCGCGATAAGTATTACTTTTCAAAAAGTTAAAAGACATACTCGCGACAGCGCAAAGTGATGAAAATTGCCCGATGTTCGTTCGTTCGTTTGTCAGGTCGATATCCATCTGCTCGCGAGACTGGAAAGGCGTCGGTATTGTAAGGCGCGCACGTTACTGGATATCTCCCGAAGGCGCGTACTTGACTCAGTCTGCATTCAGTTTGTTTGAAAATTGCCGATCTCGGTGTAGATTTCTCGGTTTTAAGACCCGTCACTATCCATTAGAAGGCTCAGCTTCGAGCAGCATGCACAACGAAATCAAGTTTAATAGGAAACCTCCCTGAGGAAGTTCTTGCGACAACAACGGCAAATACGATGTCGACGAAGCCGAGGACAATGAGATGATAATACCCAAGTGGCGGTGCAAAATTCAGGAACAATTAAAGTGCAATTTAATAATAAGCCTCTCGCACTGATTTATTAAAAGGAGAATTAACAATTTTTTTTTTCATAAATCGCTCGCACGCAATTTTTGCGCGAATAGGTTAAAAATCTTTGAAACTTTTTAGTGACACAGTTATTCCCCCAAACGCGTTTACTAACAATTTATAAGCGCTAAAGTGGAAAATTGGAAATTTTGAAGTGTTGTTACGTCTGCAGCAGATCTAGTCCAAATACGATCGCAACAATTGTACGAGTTGATTTTTATTGTTATTTCTAAAGAAAGAAAATAAAGTTTAGTATTATATTTATAATATTATTTTGCAATGTGGAGAAAATGTATTGTAACATGCGGTAGGATATGTTTTAAACGATAGAAGGTATCGTCACGTCACGTCGTCTATCATGCAAATCATCACGACACGTTGATTGCGAGCGTGTCGTGTCGATTGTTCGTGCTCGATCCTCGCCGGAAGTTTCGCACACGCGATCACGTATCAACCAACTGGGGCCTCGCGGACTTTTCACTGAGGGAGAGCTCGAATTTCGAGGGATAGACGATTACCTGCATTTGCTTCAAATAATACTCTGCTCAACAATTTTAATATAAAAATTTGTATCCTGCTTTATATTTGAATTTTTTCCATATATTTACATGTGATTTACATGTAAATAGGCCAAATGTAACCATGAAAAACATTACTTAGCCTCATAATTTAAAACATGCAGATGATATACATGTAATAAATTTGTCAATAATAAAAAAATTCACGTTTAAGGTATTAAAGATGACCTAAACTAAACTAATTATTTTCCCCAGAGTTCTTTTGTATCAACTGTCTCTTCTCATTTGTTGAGTAAACAATAATTCATTTCTTAAACAGACCTCTTGCCAGTCTAAGTTGTTAAACATAACTTTCGCTTAACTTTTACTGCTTCCGTAGTATCCCTGGTTACAAACAGTAAGCTGCTAATATATGGTAGGATTTTATCTCTCCCTATTATCTCTTTTCCATTGCCGAAATGTTTTAATGAAAACGCTCATCACTTACATCTTATCTCTCATATTGCACTTCGCGTATCATAAAAATTAGAGTTACGATTTAAGTTTTATCAATATTCGTCATTAGCACCACAAAATTACTAATAATTGACCGTTTTGATACAGAGTATGTTTTCATTTTTTACCAGTGATATAATTTTTATCGGCTATTCTAATTAAATATTATGTACAAATACCAGTGACTTTACTCGGGCCTCCTTTCTCTGGAATCGCCTTTTTTATATTAGTCTATTTTTCGCAGAATTTTATAAAATAACATTGTCAAATTTGGTCAAGATCTTTCCATGGGTTTAGATGTTAAAACTTATTGATTCCAGAGTTTGAGATTTGACTTTCTAACTCTAATAATTTCAGGAAGCAAAGATTGGCTATCCAGATTAAAGTTAGTCCATATTTTTCGCAGAATCTTATTGAATATGCCAAACTTGGTTCAGATCGGTCCATTCGTTTAGAATTGTATAAAGGACATACAGACAGACAGAATTTCATTCATATACAATACATATATTATTAAATTTTGACCAGTGAAATAAATTTTTGACCAGTGATATAATTTTTATCGGCTATTCTAATTAAATATTATGTACAAATACCAGTGACTTTACTCGGGCCTCCTTTCTCTTGAATCGCTTTTTTTTATATTTTTTCGCAGAATTTTATAAAATAACATTGTCAAATTTGGTCAAGATCTTTCCATGGGTTTAGATGTTAAAACTTATTGATTCCAGAGTTTGAGATTTGACTTTCTAACTCTAATAATTTCAGGAAGCAAAGGCTATCCAGATTAAAAGTTAGTCCATATTTTTCGCAAAATCTTATTGAATATGCCAAACTTGGTTCAGATCGGTCCATTCGTATAGAATTGTATAAAGGACATACGAGTACAAACAGACAGAATTTCATTTATATACAATACATATATTGTTAAATTTTTGACCAGTGATATAATTTTTATCGGCTATTCTAATTAAATATTATGTACAAATACCAGTGACTTTACTCGGGCCTCCTTTCTCTTGAATCGCCTTTTTTTTATATTTTTTCGCAGAATTTTATAAAATAACATTGTCAAATTTAGTCAAGATCTTTCCATGGGTTTAGATGTTAAAACTTATTGATTCCAGAGTTTGAGATTTGACTTTCTAACTCTAATAATTTCAGGAAGCAAAGGTTGGCTATCCAGATTAAAAGTTAGTCCATATTTTTCGCAGAATCTTATTGAATATGCCAAACTTGGTTCAGATCGGTCCATTCGTTTAGAATTGTATAAAGGACATACAGACAGGCAGAATTTCATTTATATACAACACATATATTGTTAAATTTAACATATCACTGATTATTATCTGATGCGTAAAAATATTACATATTAGAAACTGCGTCTCTTTTATTCGTTACCTCACTTTGTATTAAACTAACGTTTCTTTCACTACCGGAGTTCTCGAAACTCGCGCCAATTGCTATCAATTCATCGAAGGTAAATCTCATACTGCAATGTAGTCCGATAGAGGAACATCGTCGCATCGTTGCTCTAATTCGGCGATCCATTAAATACAATAAGTAATTATCGACGGATACGATATCTGCCGCAGTGAATGCGGCAAAGACAAAGAAATGGGTTAATTAACAGCAATCTGCTGTAATGCGCTATCTTACCGCGCGGTACGGACGAATCTTTCTTCTCTTATTATGCTTTACGTGTTGCGTTTTTTTTGCAATTAATTAATCCTCTCACAGGCTTTTCATAGACCTATCAGTAATAAGATTGTAAGACATTTCAAGTTACAAGTCTATTATTAATCCGTAACTTTTCGTGTAAGTGGCACTTACAAAACAGTTTATTTATAAAGTCATATTAAGCTTACAATCTAAACTTGTTCGATTTCCTGAAGGCGAGAGAATCACGTGGCTGCAAAAGTAACAGATGCCGACATTGATCAAGATAAGATGTGCATTCCACAATGAATGTAAGAGGGAAATGAGGAAATAACATGCTGAAACGGTGCCAATTTGAAGCTGTATGGCAAGGAAAACTGCCAAATCCAATCGTTTTATAAAAAACGATCAATAGAGCCACTTCACTTGAGCCGCAGCTTTTTCATCACCACTCCTGTCCTTTCGTTTCTTCATTTTTATTTCAACTTTCTACTTTTTACTCATCTGGCAAACGGTAAAACTTTCTCACTACGACTTTTATGTCTCACGCGTAAAAGTCTCGCATCTGGTTTCATAAAAGAGAGCACAAGTATCTTCCCTCGTCTCTTTATCTCGTTCTCTTCACGTGTATTTTTGATTTTGATGAACTTTATATGCGCGATAGAATAGATCAAAAGTATTCAAAGTATTTCTTTCGCGTGCTTTACAGTACAAAAATTCAGCGTACTGTTTATCATATTAATTTATATTACATATATTATTATATTAGTGTATCAATCTCAAGTTAACACTATGTTAAGTCATAACTTTTTGTTCTAGTATACTTATAAAAAGATGTGTTTCACTGCCAGTTTTAATTCCATTAATTAAAAGCGAATAGTTTTTTTATACTTTTCCATCTTCTCTACGCTATCAGAAGCAAAGGGTTGCAGTTACCACAATCTCGCTATAATTTACAGTCATTTTAGAAGCCAACCACATTTTTATCAATGTATTATAGATCTCATAGACACAATATTTTACGTGTAATAAATGTTTAAAAAAGATTTAGCGTAGAATGAAACAGAGTTACCGCTGGGCCGGCTTTCATCTCGTCTCGCGTGAATTTTACTTGCGAGTATGAGACGCCTCATAGCAGCAGCTCGTCGTAACACGACAGCAATTTAATTGCGCAATTTAATTGCGCAAATTCTGCCAAGGTGATTCACCAAAACGCGACTGTTTCGACGACATACACTGATGGGAAAAAATGGCTACAGTTACCACACTCTCACTGTAATTTATAGTCATTTTCAGAGCCAACCACATTTTTGATAATTCTACCAACTATAAGTATTTTACTACGCAATTATAGTTTCAAGTACCACATATTTTTCTATCAGCGTACATTCTGTACTTTCAAGCATCCTACATACGTTGATCAGTTACAATTACTGTGACGTTTTAATTTTCGTTGGACATCTTCCAGAACATGAAGCACGACCGGAGTAGTTGAACGAAAACATCAGTCAACGAGCATTTTCCGCTACCCAGTAACCGCGGAAGGGATTAACGTGCGTCCGGATAATAAAGTGCACAAACCCGGTGACAATTGCCATTTTGAGACAAATAAAGTGACTCGTAAAATGTCCTCCTGCTTCCGTACCTCCTCTAATAAATTTTGTTTTATCCTCCTTCATTAAACATCGTATCATTTAATAAGATAACGCGGAATCGTTAGCAAAACGAATAGCATAGATCAAATCAATTTGCAGGGCGAAAATATTAAGGCCCGCTTATTATTAATATCGCAACAATAGCCCGCCAATATCACACTGTAGTATCCTGTTTCTTGACAAATTTTCAATTAAACATTTATTTCTAAGGTATTTAAACTTTATTTTAACAAGACTACTCTTATCAAATGTGTGCTAGCAAAACATTAATATGGTAAATTAAAAAATCTATGATATCATTTTCACGGTATTCTACACAAAAGCAGTAATTAATTCTTCAGAAACGATCGATACGTCGTCACAATCTGCCCTTTTTCTTCCCGTACAACTTTCTCCCGGGAACGCCCTTAATTACACGGAGAAATTTCGTAATAATAGAGTATTAATACCGAGCTTAAAATATGAAAAAATTTTTATTGCACAATTGTAATAAAGAAAGTATCGCTGTTTTAACGTCTAATTTTGGCTACAAATATAAGATGATAGATGTGAGGAGTGAGCAATACCTGGTCGTTTGTCATCATTTGTCTTCTCTTAAGTTAAAAAAAAATATACGTATCTCTGCTCATCTTTTTCTCTCGCGAAAGCCCAAGCGTGCATTTATCTATGTTACTTTAAATACAACTCGTTTCCCGTGTCTTATGTGTCTCTTTTAATGGAATTATGACTTTTCACAGGCAGTACATTCTCACACGATCGCTATACGGCATGCGTGGAACAGTTAGGCGATTCACGCGGCGATCATTAGCAGTTTTTATCTTTCTCGTGGTCGCTACATAATCGGCCGGGAAGGTTCGTAATAACGTTACACGCGACGCAGCAACACGTGGCACGTTATAACGCTCGCGTCTCTAGGCTCTAGAGTTTACCAGCGAACGATTTGGCAAGCTGCTTCCTGATGCCTGCGGTAGCAAGGGCCGTAGAATAGACGGGAGAGAGGAATAATTGGATTAACCTCGTCCGACCCCTTGCCAATCTCTTAAGTCTTGCGCTTACGGAAGTTGTAAGGAGAACCAGAAATGTTAAGAGTTATCTGAAATTTAAAACGGCTCTTTACGTCAATTTTTTCACCTCACGAGAACATTTAGAACGAAATTCATAATCAACATGTTTCAACGAGACACTCGATACTGCATATCAGTCGTCGTCAAAAATATTTTAAGTATTGTGAACTGAATAAATTTATGTTTGATATAAAGAATATCTCACTAAAAGTACCTTCAAAAATTGTTGTTAAATGACCGCACAATTTTCTTACAGCGTTAAAATCCAGAGAACTCTGCGATACTAAATTGATATAAAAACGTTTATTTAATCGAAATTTACTTAAACGGAACAGTGAAAGCTCAGCACAAAATAGATAGACTTCTTTTATGTCACATCTCAAGTACGTTGGCTTTAAGTGCTCCGCAATATAAAACACGTAGAGAATGATGCGATAAAGTTTTTATTGTAACATAAAAGTAACATTAGAAACTGTTAAACTTCACAATCTTGAACTGTTAAAAATTTTCTCAGAAACTAACGTGTGAAAAATCTAAAAGGAATTCATGTGCCAACGCTATCTGTAGAAAGGAATGTACGTTGAAAATTTTATGCAATTCTTAACTTTTCTGATTCTTCTTACAATCTTCTTAAGTGATCGTACTTGAAAGTGTTAGCGAACATTTTCGTATCGAGATCCATAGCAGGCTAGTCAAGAGCCTCAGTTCCCCGTGGCAGAAAAGACACTTGACTAACATTCTCAAATACATGAAAACTCAAGAGTGCAATGTTGTCCTAAAGAATCTTTTATAGCTGGAATGTGACACAAGGGGATCAAATATTTCGATCACTTCCCAAAACTATTCGTCACTTTCCATTAATCATTACAGTTACCTTGAACTGCGTATTAATTTTCAGAAACGTCGACTGTTTCACCAAATCATTTCTATCAACGAATATTGTTCGTCCTTTTATCCTTTTTACTACTATTGGTAGAGGAACAGTGCCTTCGATTACGCTAGGATTCTCAAGCTGCTGAAACCGAGGATTATGCTATATGATCCGTGACGATGCGTCAATATTAGTTCGCCACGACACTGCTTTGTGCACAGCCTACTTCCCACGGGAAAGAATATAAAGAGGCTATTGAATATCCACAGTACTATATTATTATACACGGTATTGGATGCGTCACATACGCATTGCGTATTTGTGTATATGCATATATCTTGCGTATATACAAATAATTGATTAAGACGTCATATAATGCATCACTATCCAGCGGATTAGGCTGCTCTGATACACTCGACAAGTTGTCCAATTTGTACGCAGACCCCAGAGTTACTCAAGAAGTTCAGAACCACGCTAAAAGTCCTTCTACAATTTTTTAATCTTTATTAAAAACATCCTTGATTTTGAAGACAATCAATGGAATTTTTTACAATTTTGTGAAATCTCTAAACCTGTTCTTAATAGAAGCAAGAAAATTTTCGATTCCTCGACAAATTCCATATATTCGATATCTTTTTGAGTGTTACATTATTTAACAACCTGTCCTATTTGATCGAAGCGCAAAACAGCTGCACAGCGACCTAAAAAACTTTTGAAAACAGCTGGCTCCACTTGTAGGAGAAAGTTTTACAATGGAAAAAAAATTAATATACATTTATCATACTGCCTTGACTTTTACGATTTATACAAACTAGTTAAACAGTGCTGTATGCGCCAAATAGTATATCCTATGTATGCATTCAGTGTGAACACGCAGAACATAAAAATTCACGAAACCTTAAATCAGAAATGCGAGGAAGACACGAAGGGAACGGTGGCGCATTCCTGACCTGTACCGAGAAGTCTTGTAAAACTCAATACTTAAAGCATGTGCATGTGCACGAAACACTTTTCTGCGCCAAGAAAAGGAACGGAGACGAAGAGCAGATGATAATTAGGAATAATAAAACAACGTATATCCCGTGTGTCTCTTGAGAAAACAGTCGGCGACTAATGAATTGCGTTCAATGACGAAAATTTGAATAGTAAACTACCCGAGAAAAACGAGCACACCCGTTACAGATTGATTCACATTTGGCGAACGACAGCGGAATATGATGTGACAGTTTATTTTGCCTCAACGTACTGCTTTATATCTTGAAACAGCTGAAACATGCGTAGACGTGGTCGATAGTTGTAGCCAGATACCGCGAAATATCCTACGTGGATATATCCATGTACTAGACAGCCAGTCCGTCCGGCGGAAAAACACTCGCGCGAATATTGGCGATGTTGTCACGATTCAAGTAGATGGAAAAACAATACAACTTTTTTAAACGGTTGTGAAATAATTTCAATAACGGCGATTCGACGGTTGTTCGTTTGATCAGAAGTGTGCTTGATGGTGTTGCGATGTTTGGAGATATTAAATTATGCCAAAAGAAATTTTTAATATTATCGCCAACTGCACGATATACTCTTCCTCTTATTATCACGTGTATATTTTTAAGTATTAAAATACTGTTCCGGCCGTGCTGCAGCTCTTGGAACTGGAGCCGTGTCGAGCTACCTTCGGGGAAGAAGACGAGCGGCGTCTCTTAATGACGAACTGTTGTTTATCAATGACTCGCCATAGATTTGTCTCCGAGTCTTGTTCTACGGACTGCGCTCGTTATATCTCTGTATTCCGTTTCAATAAACGTCGCTGTGTTTCTTGTAACCGAGTGAAATCATTTTCCTACGGTATTAGAAGATATTTGAATATTTCCTTGCCATCTAATGAACCCGTTCTGCTTACAATAATTGAAACGGAAATAGAATTATCGTCTGCCGAAGTTGACTCGCAAATAAATGCTAGAAGAAGGCCCTCTATTACGAGATAGAATTCTAATATGAAATAGTAGGTTTTCAACGTCCAAATTCAATCACAAATCTGTTCTCGCAACGACTACACGATCTAACAATCAACCTTCCACTTAGCAGGCCACTCCAAGGGCAAAAAGATTCACTCTATTAATTTTACCGAAACCCCGCTATCTCATATTAGGACTCTATCCCGTAATAGGGGACTTTCCTCTATTTGTAGGCCCTAAACTTTTTCAATGTATTTTCATGATCGCTTGCATATATCTAATAATGTTACGAGTATAGTTTAGTCCTTTTTTGTATTTATTCGTGATTTATTCGTTTTCTTCAGTATTAATTATTGTGATTTTATGCAACAAATTAATTAATATTATACATAATGAAACCAGCACACGTATTAGATGCGTACAAATTTAAATGAAACTTTGCAGAGCAATCATATTTCCAAAGGTAAATATAAAATATATATTTAACTCTGTTTACCAGGGGTTAAAATAATCTTGTAAAATTAAAATACATAATAATATCAGTACACGTACATTGTCTGCAAAAACGTTTTAAACCTTATTAACCAAAGAAAATATATTATAATAATATATGATACAAAAATAGATCTCGCAAAAAATGTATGCAAACAAAAAGAATAAAATTAAGGTTTTACTTAAATTGGAAAAACGTCTTCCTCCCCTCTCAAAAGTCCCAAGTTTCATTCTGACTGTCAGGCTTCCGTGGCTGTTGAAGTTTCATATTGGACTTATTAAAAATCTACGGAAACAAAGATCTACAATCTTCGTAGGATCAGATAATTTGTAAAATAAAGAACGCGTGAAATTACAAAGTTTTTATCCCGGAAAATTTTCCTTGGGATATAGAAACCCCACAACATTTTTTATGTACTTTTACTTATACCAAAGTTGCAAAATAACGTGACAGTTTTGCTGCAAATTTTATTGTTCCTACAATTTCGTCATCTGTAAATCCTCGATAACATCAATGTTTTCATGAATATAATCTAAGCGCTCTGATAATAAACGTTTGTGTAACTCAAGTTTCCGCTCGTAGTTCATATTTATTTTAGTGATTTATTTTTATACGTTATACGTCACTGAAAAGGATCGCGTTAGTTGAATAGAAACCGCTTGACTGTTTGACTATTATGAATTTTCTCCTACATTAAACTGTTTGTTTTCGCTTCTAACATCCTGCGTCGGCTCTTACTGCCTTCCGTTTCTATTGATTTTATTATCAATGTTTCATTGGTGAAAAATACTGTGTTATCACATTGGCTTAGAGACTGATTCACCAACATAAAATACAATCGCGTTTTGTAATCTGACGTAGGTGAACTAGCTGGGAACTCTTATCCTACTTCGCTCTTTCTAGAATTTGCAAAAGACACGCAGCCACGAGCGATGTTGCAACCGCCGCCTATGCAGTCTATTAAACATAGATAGCAGTACCGCATTGCCGTGAATCGGCGCGAGGTAGTGCTAGAGGTTTGCTGCGCCCGGTCTCTCCCTGCATCAGGGGTTCTCCAAGAATCACGCTAACGAATCCCTCGACTCTCGTCTCTTGTTTAATAGGTGCATCGTACAAACTTTAATTACAAAAAGAGCCGGTGTTAAACAAGTTGCTATTGTCTCTACAGCGTGTTATTCTAATGATAATTTGCATTTTAAATGAAGTAACAGAGAATTGACTAAACGTATCCACCTTGAGAGTAATACATTGTTCAAATTCATAAAATACTTTTAAAATGAATTTATCATATTTCATTATCTATTTTGCTCATATTGAAGTCTTTCTAACATTTCTATTTCAGAACATCATATTTACTATTCTCACTGCATTCTTTAATAAATCTTTTAGTCTTCCTCTAGTATCGTTTACAAGATAATTTTGCGTCAAAACACCACAAAATATTTTTTTAATGTTCCCTTTTCAGGTGTCTAATAAAGTAAAACTAATAGAGATTGATATTTGCGATGGTATGTGTAGTTTCTAAATATTCTCGCGTATTATCTAATATTTCATTTAAATATTTTAATTCACCTAAGGGGATCCTAAAGCCGTCTGTTTTATCGACATTCTTTATTACAAGTAATCTTTTAATTGGCTTTATAGAAATGCAAAACTGTTTTACGGAATTAAGAGGACGCTAAAGTCATCTGTTTTACCGACACATTCGAATATAGCTTTTGTGCTGCTGAATCTTTTTATTAGTTTTACGCCTAAAATAATACCAGGATAAGTTGCGGACCGCATAGCAACGAAGAGAAATTAAAAATATCAGCATGTGAAGCCTAACCACAATTACCT
>NW_011967053.1:9634-41632 GCF_000949405.1 Vollenhovia emeryi | reverse complement strand
AGCATCCTCTACGCTGGTCGACTTTATATCAAAAACGGAAAAGAAAATTTACTAATTTTTGTATACTTGACGACAATATTTGCTTTATACAAGAATTCTACAATAAATATATACAAAATGAGACCAGCATACTCTAGACACAACATATAAGAACAATATCGTGCATTAATAGCCTAGGAAAAAAAAGACCACTTCTAATAAACGCAAGTCCAGAAATCCAAGTCTAGAAGAAGAGAAAAGGAGAGGTCGCTGCCAAACATCTGTCAGATTGTCAGTAAAGCCACGGTGTTGACGATGCTAGAATTCGATCCAAGATCTCGGTCTGAGCAATGCGTAGCTAATAAAATTGCTGCTTTTTCGTAAAAGTTACAAATTGAATGGCATATTATAAATTTCTCAGGCATTCTAGCATCGTGAACACGAAGTCGATAATTGACGTTTTTAATTACGCCTCCTATTGCATCTTATCGACACTGATCGAGTTCGCCAGCGGCTTTAGGATCCCCTCAATGACACGTGATATCTTCAAATATTGCAAAAATATTACTCCAGACACGTTTGAACAGTTCGTTGCAACTGACATCACCAATGTCTACGTTTCAAGAGTAGTACACGTTATCAAATATCGCTATAATAACGCAGTAACTTGCGTTAACAGTATTTGGCTCGTCAGGCGCACGATCGTTGACAGCGGCTAAAGAATTGCACGTGGTTTCTTGAGAACCCCTGCAGAACACAAAGCGACCATGCAGACACCGTACAGACTCTACGTGCAAACGTATTATACCGGACATGCTGTATAGGCGCGCTATATGTATAATGATAGTAACGAAGCTCCGTTGCGAGTCAGTGTCGGGTCGCAGCCTCGCTCTTGCCCTCGGCCTCGTTCGTTATTCTTAACGTCATCACGGCCGCAGTCAAATCTATGTGCGTGTCTAGCGCCCGCTACCACCACCACCACAATGCACCTTCGCCTGCGCTCGCCTATGCGCATCGCCACTGCACCCGATGCCTCCACCAGTAACTTCACCCTTTCCGTTATCCATTCGTCGCGGCTCACATCCGCGATTTCGTTTCTCGCGCTTCTCCGATTTCAAGGGGACTGCGATCTCTTGCGAATTCTCAACGAGATCGCGCGCGTCGTAACGTCGTAGGGAAGCACACGATCTTGTCGAAATGATTATTCTTTCCCCCCCCCCCCCCCGCTCTCCTTTCTCCTTTAATCTTCTCGCCCTTAACGTCCTACGCGGTGGATACGTGGCCTCCTCGCGTATGAAAGGCCGTTTGGAGCATCGCTTTACCGAGTTGCAAATGGCAACGTTTGTCAGCATTGTTTCCCTCGCGTCGGTTACCGGAGTATTACGCCCCGCGATTTACATTTCCTGTTATACTCACGTACACTCGCGTATGCATATCGCAGCTATCTATAGAAATTGTTACACGCACGCGCTATTATGCCAGGAAATGCGAGGACATCTCATTTAGATGCAACAAGAATGTCATATGCATTGAAGTTAAGTCCACATGGGTATTAAATCCCGCACAGGGGAAGCAGCTCGCAATTTATTCGCAGACCGCGATCGACATTTATTAACTCCGAAATTTTGAGGTGAACAGTCTACTACGTTTTCCCAATAGAGAGCAGGAGGAGGAGGGAGAAAGAGAGAGAGAGAGAGAAAGCACGTCACAATCTCGGCGTGAAATGACGTAAGTTACATATTTGCATTTACCGCTAAACATGAAGGATACGCGCTGGAGCGTATGCATTCGAGATGACTAAATCCGGGGGTGTCGGAGCAGCGCAATCTCGCCTCTCGCATAGTCCCGAGTGGATCGCAACAGGTGCTTAGACAAAAGATACGGTCTAGCCGGTGCGGGTCGGATCCAGAAAAGCTTCGTCGCGCCCGGTCGACCGGGCTTTCGCTTCGATGATGGACGTAATGAGGATCCGGCAGCCGCTTCTTACGCCAGACGCGCTAAGTGCCTGCTTTCAGGCCGCGCCTCGCCTACCATCCCGACCGTTTAGTCCGATGAATTATTCCGGCGCCACGAGAGAAATTGTATCTGAACTTTCGTCATTTCTAAATAAGAGCGGACGGAAGCCGCTACGAAATACCGCGCGACGGCCTCTCTCCGGGATAAGGTCTTGAGAAATATACTTATTGACATTGTTACGCTTACGAGCAGTTCCTTTGAGAGGTGCACTTTAAATTACACGCCTACACACACAAAGAGAAGGACCGAGCCAACAAGCTTTGATACCTTGTAATACTTTCAATCTTGAAACACACAGTCATAACAATGGAATAATAACCATAATTTTTTACATTAACCCTTTGAAGCATACATTTTTCTATTAAACCATTTTTTTTGTGAAACTTTGTACGCAAGGGTTTTTGGGGTCGCTGATTACGAATCCGTTAAATCAAACTTTTACAATAAATATCAAAGACTACTCAACTTTTTTTTATGCTCTTTTATCGCTAAGATATCCCCAAAAATGCAAAAACCCGACCTAAATGCGTTAACTAGAAATAAAATGGCCAAAAAGTAAAGAAGCTGAGGTGGTAAAATGTTGGGTTACCGCCATGCTTCAAAGGGTTAACCACAACAAAATTTTTTAAATGAAGCCAATCGAAGTCCAAGTTTTCTCGACCTTTTGTTAAAAATAATTGGCAATGAAATTCAGATTAATTAGTGTCATAAAAAACTTTCTCTGGCAGGTGTCTGTCTTTTTAATCAAATCAGCCAAAGTGCCACAAAATAAGGGTCCATTCTGGTTTGTTAGGTCAAAAAATAGGCAATGTTTGTGAATTTTTTGTAGAAAAAGTAAACAACGTAGAAACTAAAACCTTTTATATTGTATTTATTACATTTTAAAGTATATTGTAAAAAAACTTTTAGTCAATTTTATTAATTTACTGCAGCGGAATATGGAGCAGCCAAAATCTCTGCGCGCCAACCATGGCGTCCTGGCGGAAGTTCTCCAGGTCTTAAAATTTTTCTTAAACAGCTAACGCAACGATTTTTCTGTTAAGAATAAATGTAATTCTGGAATAGACTAAAGAAAATAAGTTTGAACAAAAATTGACAAAATGGCGACATTTCAAAAATAATGTTCACTTTTTGCTAAAAATTTCCGTTACTTTTGTGTTGATAAAAAATAAAATATTACAGATATCGATATAATAATAGTCTATTCCATAGAACAAACATTTTTATATATGTTAAAAAAAGCCCGGATGTGATTCGTTGAAAATTGTGTGAGTTATTACTTCCGCCAAGTCGAAAAATGTGGTTTTCGGGAAAATGCGTTTAAAGTTTCAAGTTTCGCCGTATACCTGCCCGCGCACGGCTGGTTCAGAGGCTCATAACTTTAAAACCGTTACGAATTTCACTTTGTGCTTTTATCACAATATTCTACACACTTAGGGCTATCAAATTATGCAAAAAAAATTTTTCGATTTTTTTGACCTAACAAACCAGAATGGACCCATAAGGACAATTTCTGCAAACAAAATATCGAGCTGTACGTAGATCACAATTTTACTAAGAGAAAATTTTAAAAATATATTAAGTATCAACGGCTATACGTTTTATTTCTGCACAAGTTGATCGGTCTGTATGGATTCGCGTAGAAAAGTACTCGCGTTTATAGAAGAGATTACGTTTATAGGTGGTAAACTGCACGAGTAAACAGATTGCACCTATTACGAAATGTCACATAGTAAAGCAAAAGTTTCTTCTTCGGAAATCAAGATTGCATGTAAAATAATGGCTCGTAAAAAGTAAATTGCTACCACATACTTTACGGAGGTGTTTCTTCGCCCGAGACTTACACGTTGGAATATACTTATTGCTGGCTTCAAACATAGGTTAATATATTTTTGTAACCATCAACCTGGTTGAGATAATATTTTTCGCAATAAATCCTTTGCGGTGATTTTAAAGAGGCTTATTAGCAGAATTATCATTAAACTGATTATCAATTTAATTACGTGATTATATTATTTCAGCTTTTGATCGAGACTGCGTGTTAAAACTGACAATAATCAGCGCGTGAGTTATTAATAGAGTGGATAAATTCACGTAAAATTAGGTACAAAAATTTAGCCCAAGCGAAAACACATCTTTATCCAATTGTATTATTCATATGTCAGCCACGTTCGCTTATTATTGTTAATGTTATTCATTTCATCACGTGAAATCGGAACGTTATGAGAAAGAGAGGGCATTGTGCGTTACTTTACGCGATAGATTACGAGAAAAGAAATCCAGGATGCAAATTGGTAAATCGTTTCTTTCTCTTATTTCTCGCGTGTCTCAATCGTTTTCAATTATGCGTGTGCGCTATATCTTTGATAAGGTTTATTGCTCTCCTTGTGTTGCACAGTGACGTATTGATCCGATAATAGAGCATGTAATAGTAACAAATGCGATCGCGCGAACGACCCGTTCATTCCATGCTATTATTAATCGCGTATCAATTGAGTGTCCCATTTATGGTTTTATTCTGGCCACGCATTCGTATTAAAAGATGCTCCAAGCAGGTCTCGTGCTGAAAAGCACGGCCCGCTGAGAAAATGAGAAAACTTTATAGGAATGTAATCGTGGTTCGACCCGAAAGATCTTTTGATCTTTCGAGCCACCAAGTATACCAAGCGATTCGCCTAAGTGCTTCAGGGAATTTACGTGAAAAATGTTAGTAAGGAAGCAGATTCTCCCATAAGGGTCGTCGCCACGAGCGACGAATCTTAGAACGTGACAGTAGAGAAAGATATTCTCGAGAAAATTCAGCAAAATCTATCTATTACAAAGGAATATTTTAAAGACGAGTGTTCTAAAGATCGTAAAGGTTCTGACTATCATAAATTTTCTTTAATACGGCATATACGTGAATATATATCTATGGGTTCTAGAGTCTACGTACATTCGATTATACTCGGATTATACTAGGCAGGAAAATGAAGAATTCCATCGTATCAAAATCTTTGGTTTTCGATCTATCGTTCTTAAATTTGCAATCGTAGCTTTAGCAAAGATTCACGTTAAATTCATAAGTTATAACACAAAAATCACGACTTCGACACAACCAGTTTCACGACATGCACCTATTTAATATACTCTTGCATCAACCACGACAATTATCTCTCACTTTTGGAAATTCTTCCTACATTAATACTATCAATTCTTATTTTACTTCTCAATCTTTATACTTCTGACTTGAATATTTATAACTTATATATTCTGTAACTCACTTATGTATCAACCCTTTATTAAAACTGCTTGTAATTTCTTTGTGAGATCACTTGAAAAGGACCAAAAACCGTAATCGAAACGTAGTGAGTTTTAACATAAAAATTTGCCAGACATGGTCAAGTAATATTCTGAAGTTTATAACACAAAAGTTGAGCGATTCGTTCTTTGGTACAATCTTTTTACAACGATATTTAATGATATTTTAACGTCTCTCTATCATTTAATTCACTTGTATTCTATTAAGGAGATGCTGGAGTGATTCTGCACTTTCGCACCTTTTGAACTTAAAACTGTCTGTTTCGTGGAAAGATTTGTGTAATATACAAATTAAATGGCTCACGTGTACAGATCGAAAGCAGCTTGCTATTCCGGCTAAATGAAAGAACAATATGGCATCACTGAAACTAAGTATGTAAGTCTAATAAAAAGTAATAGTGAGCAACACACACATACAGTACATGTAGTATGTGTGTTGCTCACTATTACTTTTTATTAGACTTACATACTTAGTTTCAGTGATGCCATATTGTTCTTTCATTTAGCCGGAATAGCAAGCTGCTTTCGATCTGTACACGTAAGTCATTTAATTTGTATATTACACAAGTGTTTCCGCGAACTGATAGTCTCTAGGTTAGAAAGGTGCAAAAGTGCAGAATCACTCCAGCATCCCCTTAAGGTGACTTCTGCACGAAGGAGCGGTTAGTATAGGTGCTTTGGTGTGGCCCCTTTGATTTTTATAAATTTATATGACTTTGATGAGTATTTTACAAAAACGACCTACACTGGCCAATGCCTTTATTTAAAATAAAAACGACGTTTCGGTCCTGGATTTGGACCCTTTTCAAGTGATCTGTAATCGTATACAATTCGTCAACAAGTTTATATAAAATAAATACAGTATAATTCAAATGTAGAATAAGAGAGATTATGGGTAAATCGTGAATCTGTACCTGTTACTTAATTATTCCTGATCACGTATCGTTCGTTTGGCTAATACCGCTATGTTAGTAGACTGTGTACAAGCAAGAGAGTCAATAAATAGAATAATTATTTATTACAGTCTACTAACATAGCGGTATTAGCCAAACGAACGATACGTGATCAGGGATAATTAAGTAACAGGTACAGATTCACGATTTACCCATAATCTCTCTTATTCTACATTTGAATTATACTGTATTTATTTTATATAAACTTGTTGACGAATTGTATACGATTACAGATCACTTGAAAAGGGTCCAAATCCAGGACCGAAACGTCGTTTTTATTTTAAATAAAGGCATTGGCCAGTGTAGGTCGTTTTTGTAAAATACTCATCATTGTTTTGAATTGCTGGCGATATCATATCTACCCCAAAGTTATATGACTTTCTTCATAAAAAAATTATCACTTAATGCATTATTGATCAAATGCATTGATATGCTAAGCTATATATGCAGGTTTAAAAACGTATTTAAAAATATGTGATATTGTCAAGTCTCAAAGAGCTGTCAAATTTCCTCAAAACATTGTGTCTTTTGACTTTACTAACAAGTATTTGCTTGCAGAGGTCGGTGACCTCATATACTCAATAGCACATTTGAATCCTTGTGACATTTATTATGTTTATCTCGTTTGTTGTTAAGATCTACTTTTTCTACAAAATAATATTAACCCTCAAAGTGCTTCTGCGAGCGATTGGCTCATAACTCCTGTCCCAGTGAACACCAAGTAATAGATACATAATATCAATATAGGAAATTATAATATCGATGTTATGTAACTGTTTGAAAAAAAAGTTACTTGGTGTGTTTACTGGAATGTTAAAAAATACAACTTTAACATTTTTCCTTTATTTTATTTTATCGGCGACTGGGTCCGAAATTTCGCGTACTGACAGATAAAATTTACAACTACAACATATTTAAATTTCACGTTTTTCTATTTAGGTCGGTTTATGCAGGAGCCACCTTAGTATCGTGAATATCATTATCGTTGATCGTATACACTAATGAACGAACGTGAAACCGAGACAAACTTTATAGCAAGAGCGTGGAATTGTTCGCGGGGAAATAATAGACAGCCGGTGGAGCCGGGGGTGGACAAGCCCATAGATTTTCACAAAGATCTAATGAGAGACAAATGTGGAACGGGAGATGCGCGCTTCGATTCGATTTCGTCAGTATAGGTAGGTGAATGTGATTTTCCTTCTCTCAATTCAGCTTCTCTCAATTTCCGGCCGCGAAATGGGACAAATTCACCGATTGTCGGACATGTTAGGCGAATCTGTCGTTGGTATCTATCACTGACTTGTAGCGAACGACGACCTAATCTAACCGTCTTTCTCCTTTGTCTTCTCAGCTCTTTCAGTGACGTTAGAATATTTCTGTTAACATAATATTGCCTCGATAAAATCAAATGCAAAAGTTTGCAGAATTTCTACACAAGTACACACATACATAGTCCTGTATTACGAGATAGGCTCCTAATATGAGATAGCCAAGTTTCTGCAAAATTAATAAGCGTCCTCTGTTGGCTCCACCATGAATTTATTGCTCTTGGAGTGAAATCTCTGTTTAATGGAAAATTGATTCTGTTGTTCTTTCCATTATCTAGAATTCTAGAAGATAATGGGACAGAAAATACTTAGTTTTTCCTTATTTAAATTCAATATCCAAATCTATAGGATCGCTTATTGATAGGACCTGTGTATCGCTGGGATATCGTTTGCTAAACAAGCTATCACGGTTTATTAGAACCCATAAAGACAACACTAAGACCATGTCAAAAAATAATATCGTTTATAAGATCAATTGTAATAATTGCGATGCGTCATGTGTGGGACAAACTAAGAGGAAACTGAGAGCCAGAGTTAAAGAACATATCAATATAAAATTAGATTCGTCCAAACATCCAGTCCTGACTCAACATATTTTAGATTTTTAAGCAAAAGCCTAATCAGTCAAATGATACATATTAAGGAACAGACCAATGGATTAAATTCACCGAAAAATTCATTGTTAGATCGTGTAATCGTTGCGAAAAGGGATTTGTAATTGAATTTGGATGTTAAAAATTACTATCTCATATTAGAATCCTATCTCATAATAGAGGACTTTCCTCTATATATTTTATGTTGTGTGTGTATCCATCCACTTCTAAAAAAGGCATGTAAGTCGATTAGTCGCATATCTCGAAGTATTGCGAATCTTTAGAGAGAGCAAATGGCGCGCGCGAAGCGCGCGCTTGTCCCTTACTAAAAAAGAGATGTTACCAGCGCGAATGTCGTTAATATCGAACAGTTAAGGCTCTTCTCCGCGATGCCACTTGATTTTCTCGAAGCGCGATGTGCTTCACTTCTCTTTTAAGTTCAGAGTAAACGAAGATTTACAATTTAGAAATACTAGACATGACAAAACGCGCGCTTTGCGCGCGCTATTTGTGGTCCAGCATATATTGTGTATTTTTAAGAATTTGTACACACGCGAAGAGAGAGAGAGAGAGAGAGAGAGAGAGAGAGAGAGAGAGAGAGAAGTAATTATATGCGCAACGTCACTTTAAAATAAAAAGTAATATGTTACTCACTGATACGAGTCGCAACAGCAAAGTTGTACATCGCTAACTATAATATGTTAAACTGTAACAATACAAAAATGTATACGATTATTATAGACTAATTATGCAAAATCGAAACTATGATTATACTTTATATTTTATATTTTAAAAAATGGGTATTTATTAAAACAATTATATAAAATACTGAAAGACTTCCTTTTAAATATGAACTCATAAAATTTTATACGTATGGTTTTGTCTCTAACACTTATTCGGTTGGAATAAATTTGAATAAATAAAATAAAAGCACAGAACAGATGATTCATTTTGCACAAGTAGCAAATAACAAAAATGTAAGACACTTACCTTACGATTTCTCTGCCGTTACCCGATGCCGCCTAGGCCTGCTCCTCCTTTCATTGGCAGATTTTCTTGTTGCACTTACACTCACAGCACTCACTCGCAAAAATCGATCGCGGATTTCGGACACTCCCGTACGCGATGTAAAATACCGTAAAATGCAGTAAGCGACGTTCTTTACTTCCTGCCCGTTCGAATTGCGAAGAACGACAGAGCGAATTACGCCGTGAACGCCGAAGTCGCACAAATTTCTCTCCCCGAAAATGGAACAGATTACACGAAATCGATAGATAGTTAAAAGCGCGGTGCGTAAACGAGATGTAACCGCGACAAAGTACCACGGTTTACATTCATGGTTTAGGAGAGTTGGTCTCGTGAAATATCTATATACACTTAATAAAGAGCCGTCGCTTCAACATGCAATTCGTTTCTCATTACAAGTTTTAGAATCTTATATAATTAATCGAGTAACGTTACTTGTCACTGATAAAGGCGTACAAATCAATAGCGTTTTATCCCTACATTCTTCGCGATCGAGTCTTGGAAACCGGTAACGCAAAAATAATATTACGCACGGAACAACTCTCGCTGCTGCCTGCCGGCTCGACGTTCGGCGAGCGAGTGATAAGTACGGAATTTTCCATTACGTAGATGGGCCAACGAATTCTCAACGTTTTTTTGTTGTTTTTCACTCGGCGCGGTGACGTACGATGTTTTTGCGTACCATTGTTCCTGAACGTCGGCGCGCTCTCACTCGCTCGCCGAACGTCGAGCCGGCAAACAATGGCGCGAGTCGCTCCGTGCGTGGTATTGTTTTTGCGTTGTCGGTTTCCAAGACTCGATCGTGAAGAATGTAAGGATAAAACGCTATTGGTTTGGACTCCTTTATCAGTAACAAGTAACGCTACTAGATTAATTATTAAGTTTCTACAACTTGTAATGAGAAACGAATTGCGCGTTGAGGCGACGGCTCTTTATTAACGTGTACATGGATATTTTACGAGACTAACTCATCTAAAATATGAAAGTAAACCGTGGTACTTTGTCGCGGTTACATCTCGTTTACGCACCGCGCTTTTAACTATCTATCGATTTCGTGTAATCTGTTCCATTTTCGGGAAGAGAGAGATATTTGTGCGACTTCAGTGTTCGCGCTGTAATTCGCTCTGTCGTTCTTCGCAACTCGAACGGGCAGGAAATAAAGAACATCGCTTACTGCATTTCACGGTATTTTACATCGCGTACGGGAGTGTCCGAAATTTCGCGCGATCGATTTTCGCGAGTGAGTGTTGTGAGTGTAAGTGCAACAAGAAAATCTGAGAGGAGGAGCAGGCCTAGACGGCATCGGGCAACGGCAGAGAAATCGTAAGGTAAGTGTCTTACATTTTTGTTATTTGCTACTTGTGCAAAATGAATCATCTGTTCTGTGCTTTTATTTTATTTATTCAAATGATTCCAACGAGCATTCGAATAAGTGTTAGAGACAAAACCATACGTATAAAATTTTGTGAGTTTATATTTAAAAGGAAGACTTTCAGTATTCTATATAATTATTTTAATAAATACCCATTTTCAAAAATATTAAATATAAAGTATATTTAATACAATAGTCTGGATTTTACATAATCAGTCTATAATAATCGTATACATTTTTGTATTGTTACAGTTTAACATGTATAGTTAGCGATGTACAACTTTGCTGTTGCGAACCGTATCAGTGAGTGACAAATTACTTTTTATTTTAAATTGACGTTGCGCATACAATTACTTCTTCGCGCGTATACAAATTCTTAAAAATATACAATGCTTGACCACAAACTGCGCGCGCGAAGCGCGCGTTTTATCGTTTCTAGTCTGCAAAAAAAAAGAAATTATAAAACGCTTTTGCAATATTTCATACGGCATGATGCGCCAATCAAGTCGCTTTGTGTATATTCTCCTTTTGTGATATCTTTCACCTTTTCCATGATTCCATGATGTATCAATATCCACCCGCGCATCACGTTTCCATCGTTAAGGCGAAAAAGAGGAGCTTTCATTACGTATCAATCCATACAGTCATTTCAACTATATCGCCAAGTTATAATTGAAACAAACTCAACCTCAGTTCGAGCATTCAAGTTAAGTTACTTAAAGAAAACAGTCATTTTTAGCGGGGTGTCGTTGGACATTTAAAATGTACACGGTAATGATTCTCGAAATACTAAACCACCGCGTTGGATATTCGCATTTCTTTTCCACCGAATAATATTTCTCGAAATGTTGGATCGTTTTTATTACTCAACTGGTAGGAAAATTTATGTCATCGCACGAAAAAAATATGTGACACTCTTCGACAGCGAAACGACAGTGTGTGCACGATATCCCGAAATTCATCATACTGCTCGCCTTTGGGCTGCCTAAAATGCGACTGTGTGCGTGTTCTCCAGAATCCCTAGGCATAAGGGCATTCCTCAACGTTTTTCCATAGCTGAAATTCCTCGCGGCGAGATAAAATTGCTCACAGAAATCGCTCACCTGTCCGAAGAACATAACATTCGCCGGCATCGAAAGCGACTTCTAAGGGAACGATCCTCGTTTCTCTACCGTTCATTCAACCGGAAATTAAATGACGATAAACGATAAACGCGTTGTCATATTCTCCACTACGCAAACTGCGTTTGAGCGAAAACAAATTTAAGATACCATAAATACAGAATTTTCCGATCTTTGGTGTAACAGAAAAAGGATGATTTCTAAACAAAATTAAATTTATTTATTTATTCAAATGATAAGAATTAAAAAGTTATTACACAGGGTGTGCTGAAATCACCGGATATCTTTTTAATCACAGATTCTTTAGAAAATTTCAAGAGGAAAATTCTAATGCAAAAATATTATTTAAAATAGTTTTTAAATAATAAGCGATTATATTTCACAAATAACAGGCCTGAGATTTCGCGCGCTCAGGCACGGCAACATAACGAGTGATAAAAGTGTTCCTATGAATGTCGCTCTTTTCATTTAACTCAAGTAAAAATCTGCAGCATTTTGTAACTTTAAAGTGTTGCAGCTGTCAAAGTGGTCAATCAACATCAGTTACCATAAAGATCGCTACATTCATAGAAACACTTTTATCACTCGTCATGTTTCCGTGCCTGAGCGCGCGAAATCTCATGCCTATCATTTGTGAAATGTAATCGCTTATTATTTAAAAACTATTATAGCCTCGACATTTTTGCATTAGAATTTTCGTCTTGAAACTTTCTAAAGAATTTATGATTGAAAGGATATTCGGTGGTTTTAGTACACCCTGTATACGATAGAGACTTATAGAATCAAAGGTTGTAAATTTAAATTGTCACTTTCGTATCCTTACTATGTTATCACTGATATTATCACAAGACAACGGGTTAATATTATAAATTTTATAATATTATTCAACTATTATATTGTAAGTGTAATCAGAACCAAAAGTGTAAGAAGACGCGACAAAGGGGGCTCTCAAATGACGGCGTATATATGTTATAATAGTTGCGTCTACTTCGTCCATATTTGGAATTTGCATGATTTCAAGAGAAGAAAATTGGCCAGCGCGCGCTTTAACTAACAAGTCTATTTGATGAGAGCGACAACGAAGAGTGGGCGAAAGCCCAGAGAAACTTATGAATCGCGAAGATAAGCAGTGGAGTATAAATGTGTGCTGATGGATTGCTTTGAACAACAGACAAAGTTATCCGGACTGAACGGAGCAACAACGGAAGAACAATGGAATCAATGGAGAGGCGAAATGGAGGCTGCTTCTCCTGTTAGCGTCACATCTGCTTGTTTCACTCTATCGATGTTCATTGCACTATCGACTACACTGAGAATCGAAAAACAGTAATAGTCCCTGAATTTTTGCTCATTCTCAACTTTTAATCTTAATACGCAAATGCTTACTTAAAAAAAAGTAATGTCTGCTGAAAAATACAATACCATCTAACGACTAAAGTTGTAAGCGATATTGTATTAAAGAAAACATGATTACTGAACAATTTTATTATTGAGTGATGTGCAATTCCGTAACCATTACTGTTGACCACCAGCATTAAAATAATATGTAAATAATATGTAGTCTAACAGTAGGGTAGAAAACATATATAAATAGTTAGCTCAGCGTTAGCGTACTAGGCTAGTAATCCGAAATCTTAGGTTCGAATCCCACAATAAAAAAAATTGGAAAAAAGCTAGTGGAAAAGTTTTTTTATTTTCAATAAAATCTTGTACCAAGACCATTACTGGTTTTTATCGTAATGATTGTGGAAATACAGTACTGATTCAATACTGGATTAGTAAGTAACAGTCAGTCAGTTGATCTACAATATTCATTACTGTAGAATCCGTAATAGTTATTGTAAAATCCGTACTGATTACTGGGAGAATGCTTACTGTAGTGGTACGTAATGGTTACTGTAAGAAAGACTAAAAGTTAAAAACGAGGAAAAATGTTATATCCATCACTGTTTTTCAGCTCTCAGTGTACACTTCTGTAAAACATGCAGAAATTAATTTGTCATTTTCTGAGAACAATTACTGAAATAATACATCCAGTCTAGAAGATCTGGAATTTGGAATCTGAAATGCCGATAAGGCAATTTACAAATTAAAAAATTTAAGAAGAATACGCAACAGAAAAGAATTGTAGAATTCGCTGCGAAGCAGAAATTAAACGACAAAGCAAGAGTAGGCACGTGTCGTCCGGCGCGTCGCTGTGCATAGCGAATACCAATATCTACTCGACAGCTCGAAAGCGACGACTCGTCAAATTGAAAGTCATTCTTCTCTCGCGAGTCCGGAACACTTGCGAAGAATTTGTAAGGCGATCAAGTATCCTCGATCGAGGATGACAGGAAATGAGCGTGTCTATAACTCGATCCCTGCGCAGAGATCCACTGCTTTCCTTCTTTCTCAACGATGTTTGCTTTTGTCGACCCTTCAACGAGCGAATCAAACTTATCGAGTTTCGATCGTTTCGTTCGCCTCGTCATTTCTACGGCGCTACGAGTGATAAGATTCGACGGCGAATCATCCTGGTATATTGTCAATACGTAATTTCAGCTTTATGCAGCGCTCAGTAACATTTCATCCGCGTATGAATAATTTCAACTCTACCCTTGCGCACACATAGATATATGTTTAAGTACGGATAATTAGTAAAATAAAAGGTACAAGAGGAGATTTGTTCAACTCACTGATTGAGCGTCCGATCGTTGCTGCCGGTGGTCGCTGAACCCTGCACCCCAGAAGCGGCGGCGGCGGCGGCGGCGGTGGACCCAGAGTCGTGATGCCTCCGCTCCTTGTGGACGATGCCCATTAATTTCATCCATGGGTTGTTGGCCGCATGGGTGCCCATGCCGCCGCTCTGCCACATCGCGCTCGCCAGTCTCGCTTCTTACGCGGGAGCCCGATCCGGGCTCCGACTTGTGCTCAAATCTGGCCGCGAACGGCCGTCCACTCGGACCAACGTCCTCCTCCTTCTTTTCGTCCAGTCCCGTCGGATCGATCCCTTCCGACGGGGGTTCCTCGCTCTTCGCGCCTTGTGCGTGTCGCGCGATGAGCTTGGGACGTGCCTGGCCCTCTTGAGAGGCCCTCTTCGGCTCGGGAACACAAATTCGGCGATCCTTCGGGTCTTCCCAGAGCTGCTCGGCCACGGAGGTGACCTTTACGTCCTCGCGGGGGCCCACACGGCGCACCTGCAGCTGCACTGGCCCTGGGTAGGTGCGAGGTGCCCTGCGTGGCCCCGTAGGCTCCCTAGCCCGGCCTCCGAGCACCTCCACCATCTAATCCTTCGTTTCGTCACAAGGCTTTGCCGGCCCCGCACCCCTCGCCCGGACACCACCACCGTCCTGGCTTGTGCACTCGCACTCGCGTCTCTCGCGCCTGACGCTCGAGCCCGCGGCGACGTTCACCACGTCACTGTCGTCTCTGCGGAATCTCTCGACGAGCTATTCTTCGATGTTTTTTCTTCCTTCTGACGAACGTTAGACCACTGGTTGAACGAAGGAACTTGGCGAACGGCGGTGGATCAAGATCCGTCCAACTTCGCGGAGAAAGAGTACAACTTGTTTGAAATTCTTTCGCGTGATCATGGAATTGGTTCTCTTTGAGATTAAACATTGATCGATCGGCTCACGATCAACCATGTGCTACGAAACAATGCGTCACGTGCTCACCTTAATGCAATATTTAATAAAAGTTCTCTTCCAAAAGTTTTACGTTTTATTCTATTTGTTTCTAGATGTCTAAGCAATTATTTTCAGCGTCGCCCACTTTGGAAAATCATTGTGCTGCTTACAAGTAGAGCGCGGCAAAGTAGTATTTTAGCAGCTGTTAAAAATTATTATGATACATTACAATAGCATTTCCTTCTCAATGCTAAATTTTTAATTGAAATGAAAGTCCAACCTCCCAGCTGCGGCGTCTCCTTTTTAAACCGTTCGCGTAAAGATTAAATGAGAGAGCATCGTGAAAATAAGAGTCCAATCTCGAGAAGACTCGCGCGACTGTTAAAAGCGAAATCTAATTTTTTTTCCCTTCTCGCGAAAAGACGGAAAATTTTTCCTATCATTTTAAAGCGGAAGAGGATTGTAAGAGGGTCCCTTTCTAAATAAAGCCCCATAAATATGTATATTCTGCTATACAACGGACTGTAATATAATGACGAAACAATCTCAAGTATTTTATTTTATACAAAATGACTTTTCACTTTTTCTACAATCGATTAGATCATTCGGCAAATACATATTAAGCGCGACATTTCGAGGCTACGAAGCAATTTTCGGTTTTTGATGGAAAATTCGTGTTGCTTATTAAAAATACGCGATACTTGTAAATAGATCTCTTTTCCAAAATAATTCGAATCGGCGAGCTTATCAGTCATTTGTTAAAAGGCCGCGCGAAGTGCGAAAAATAAATATTTATTCAACGACACGGGACGCTCAGTTCCTGTTGCGCGACGCGCTATTAATAAAGGTGCTATCGCTGAAGAACGAGGCTAAGCCGGAAAAAACAGTTGCGACGGAGGGGAAAAAATGGAATTACTGCCACCCTCACAGAAAACATTACGCGCCAGCCGCCCGATGAAAAGAAGATTCATAGGACGATTTCCGAGATCTGTAAACCGCTTACAATCAGCATTAGATTACTCAAGATATAACCGTATCACGGTGACAAGGTACAAGTGTTATCCCTAAAGAATACCTAATGATGATTGCGTACGATACGGCGGGCGTTGAATAGAGAACGCAAGTCCAATAATTGGCAAAAAGTTTCTCGAGTACAAGATTACTCCAAGCTTATGGAAAAAAAAAGGTAAAAATCTATATAGCTAATCGACTGCCGCGAGTTCAAATGCACACGCGACTTCTAATGGACACGGTAGTAGTAACGTATTTTCCATAGACTCTAAGCAGTTAAAGAGGCGTGCTTCAAAGGGTCGGACGCTTCAAAGGGGTAGGAAGATGAAAAAAAAATGCCCATGGCGCTTGCATGTTGGCCGGCGCGCGTGTGCCAGATGCATAAGAACCGCAAACAGTCCACTATCGATCCCCTTAAAAATATCTGGAAATTGGCGTGGTAATGGCCGAGGCTCCGGTTAGAGATAAGTCGCGCCGCTAAACGCCTTTCGTTACCAGAGACATATTTTTCGCCCAGCTCCGCCAACCGGCGACGCGGCTGTGGCAAACTTTCGCGTCTGGGATGGTGAGAGACCGCGTACAAAGAAAAGACCGAGCTAACCACACACACACACACACACATATAGAGGGAAATATGGGAGAACTCTAGTGTAAGGAGTGCGATAAATTGACCATTGAGATATAATGCGGAAGTAATGTGTTTGATGATTTAAAGGGTAGAAGTTTATCACGACCTTGCTTCGCGTTGAGAAGATTCTCGTGTAAAATAGCCGATCGGAGCGAGCTTTTAGAAAAGCGACGAACAACTCCGAATCCACAATCGAGATCTTGGACAATTATTGGATAATCTCATCTCAATTGTATTTACACGGTTTTACGAGGCAGCTGCAATGACTTTGCCAATGAGAGAAGGTGTCGCTTCTCAAAGCGGGCATTAACGTGAGACTCATTAAATCTCAGACACTCGTCAAACATTTTTCCGCACCTGTCGCGAGGATCGCATTACCGCCTGTCGAAGTCGCGTCAGCGTCGAGCGACGGTGTCGTAACGGGACTGCGTATGCAAAGGTAGCATAGCGCGCACGAGTCGCACGGGAGAGAACCAATTCGAGAAAAGGAGTATAAATCCGGCACGGCCCGGCATTTTCACGATCGTCCTGCGCAAATTCCAGGATGCCGCTGCGACTCGGTCGCCCTTCTCCCCCGTCCTTTGCCGCCCCCTTTCTCACCTCACCGCCGGATCAATGCACCCCTGCAGGTGCAGTCGACGACGGCGTTCGAACGAGTATCGCACACCGCACTTTCGCTCGCTTTCGGAACGTGGCCGAAGGGCGCGAGGGCCCGTCGTCCTCGCGCCGCGGGCGACCGAGGGACACGCTTCTCCCTCAGCTGGCGTGATAACGCCCGGCGCCGAGTCGCATCTCGCTACGCACAACCGCAAAACGATCACGTCGCACGATACATTAACCACGAATCGCCCTTCCTCTTCCTCTCTCATTGACGAGACACTATTTTCACTCCCCGGTCCACCCTCGTCCTTTCCTAATCGCCCCTCTCGAATTCGCACATCCTTCCGTCTGCTGGCCAGGAGCCAGACGCAGCACGAGACCGGCACGTACGCACGACTTGTGAGATATGGTATTAATTTTGAAAAGAAGCGGCCTTGGCGGGTCGACAATCTGGCGCAGTGCCGAATAACAACGGGTTAATTGTGACCTTTTGTTCGCCGCGATTGCTGGTTTCACTTGTTAAAATGACTAAATCGCATCGTCTAATCGTTGATGATCACATCGGTCCGCGGATCTGAGAAAGATTCGTACATTAATGCAGACATACCGCCTGACAAAGTTGTTTACAGATCCAGAAATCGTTACGCTACAGCACCGTTCGATCGACGTGCCGAGAGGTTTTAAAAGAGTGTAAATTCCTCGAGTATTACAAGTCCCGTGGTGTTTCGATTCCCGTACGCTGTCCCCGGGACACCTCGTCACGACGACGTACTTTCGAGACATCTCTTCGCGGACATTTGAAATCTCTGCGAATCCCTAACGTCGCTGCCCGCGATTTTTACGAATTTACAAGTCGCCGAACTCCCCCACTGTTTCGTTCACACACTCGCGCGCCAAGTAAGAAAAAATATATATATAGGCTGTACGCAAATCGAACTGTCAGCGCCGTCGATACCGCGACAATAATCCGACAGGCAGTCGGGCTGATACCCCCCCCCCCCCCCCCCGATAAGGCGTCCCGAACGGATCCCGCGCTTCCTCCTGCCGCGATCGCCCGCCTGGCCCAACTGGTTGAACGCTACTCGCAGGGAAACGCGAGAATCTACGCGCGCACACCTCGGTCGAGCACGAGCGTCGAACCTGGACGTACCCATCGCCGACACCACGGCACGGGAGCAGCCAATGGGATCGCGCGATCTCAGCCGCATTGGCGGTGCGTGAGAGAGCTCGCGGACAAGGGAAACACACGCGGCATCCCTCCGCATCGAGCCCACGCTACCCCATAAGGTCTAGCGCTTCTGGCAGACGTGCTTCGCCCGTAGCGATCGATCGATCGTCTCGTCGATACGCTATTCGGCCGCGGATTAGGACACGTGAATTAAAAACACCGTCGGCGAAACCGAACTGGGACATGGTCGCGCGCGATAAAAAAATCTAAAATTAGACAAATCTCTCGTGAATTCTTAATGCGCTGCCTAGCTATATTTGCGCGACAGACCCGCCGACACCTAAACTTGGGGCTTGCACCGAGCCCGCGGCGGCTCGGTGAAAGCTCGCGAGAAATTCGTTGTGTCCGACTGGAATTAATCTGTTTCAAGATATTAAGCTGTTTAGAGCGGACACGTTGCAGTCGTGCGAGCGACTAATGCAATTCACTTAATGACGATCGAGTTAAAACTAAAATTTCGATAAAACTGCAACCGGACGAATTGCAAGTCTCAAATAACGACACTGTCGCTCGAGCCTTCGATTTCAAATAAATAGAACGTGAGCAAAATGCACGCACGGATAAACTTTGAACGCTCGACATAATTGAACAATTAAAATTAGATAAACTGTCAACGTCAGAGATCATCGGGGATCAGTCACGCGTACGAGCAGCCGCAGTCGCAGTCCTCGTGAACTTTCGACCTCGAAGACACTACGCTCCTCCCGCAGACTTTCAATTCCTTTTTCGAGAAGACCCTTCAACGACACCGAGCATTGAGTGATCCGGCATCGGATCAAGAATTTCAAATCGTTCATCCCTCGCGCATTCGACCTTTGTATCCCGAATCCCAGGAAGATCCGCCGCGACAGTTCTCATTCGGCCTCGCGTGATCCTCGCGGCATCCCGGCAGGTGCGAAACAAGTAATTAAACTTGTTATTCCGCACGCGTGTATACGTAAACACTCATGGGGGGGGCACGTGGGAGAAAAATAGAGACACTTTTATTGAGATCCGAAAATCTGCGGGCCTGTCAACCCGCGTACTCGCGTAAACTACACGGCCGGTCTAGCGCGCGCGGTTCTAGCCGCGCTTATACTTGGCGCGAGACACCACCGTGTCTCGTGACATATCTATGCGGTAATAACGACGACGCTGTCTCTCGATTCCCGGCCAGCGAATCAAAAGAAATATTCCACATGATTTCGACAGTCGTCGGTAGAATCGCCGTTCGAGAATGCGACACTTCGCTCGACAACGATATCCTAAATGCAACGTTCGGACCTAGAACTTTTGCACTACGCGACGTTCGCGTAGAGATCTGAAAAAAAATGGTTGGAAAATCACGCACTCTCTTAGAACCTTGAATCCGCAAAAGTGAACGATACTCCGACGAAAGGAAACGAGCATTATTTATGATCATCAACGATCTCGAATTACAACCGGCATCGCCCGACGCTCGATCGGAGCGTTAAAGTCTTCCGGCCGGTTTCGCAGCATCCAGCGCGTGCCATCCACGGGGTGTCCGCACCCCCGCGAGGCGACGCTCTCGCCGCGGAGGAACACGGGCGAAGCGGCGTGTTGCCAATTTCGCCCCCGTGGCTACCGCGCGATCTAACCACGAGACTTCTACAGCCGAGACCATCTCGGGAGGGCTGCCTACCGGAAGTCGTGCATGCGTGCCGGCGCGCTTCCTTTTTTATCACAAACAGCCTCGCGGAAACGCGTGAAATTTCGCGACGCGACAAACCGGCGAGGGGTGCTCAGAGGACAGGGCTCGGGCGGACGGGAAAACAGGGGGCTGATGGCGGCGGCGACGGCGGCGGCGACGGTGGTGGCGGCGAGGGGGGGTAGCGTGGTGTGGCGTGTAAATTATGGTTCGTGGGGAAAAGGCACCCCGACCCTCGAGAGAAACGGGCGGCCACGAGACTCCCGCGCGGAGCCCAACGTTTCGCCTCACTGCCGGGCTCACTGCAGGCTCTGACGCACCAGAGCAGAGCCTGCCACCTCCTCCTGTGCGCGCCACCCTCCCCCCCCCCACGGTCGAGAGCGCGCCAGTCGCCCACATCGCGCCCTCCACCCTTCAGCTACCTGCCGGACTGCCGGTTCACCCTCTCTCCCTATCCCCCAGCTTCATCGCTTACCTCTCGCCGTCCCTTCCCGGCGCGAGAACCTTCCTTTCCCGCCCACTCACCTCCACCCTCCGCTCCATCCCCTCGGCGCAACACCACGCTGCTGGTCGTCGTACACGCTCCGTTATATGCCCTCGTGACCCTGCCATTCTTCGCCACGCGGAAAAGCTGAAAAAAATCGTATATGCGAGAGCGGCCGTAAATGACCGATTGTATATGAAAGAATACGAGGGAGAAGAGTCCCGAATGACTCGAGTTTCGATAACTGGAGGGAAAATCTCTGAAATTTATTATTTGCCTTTTCCGGACTAAATATCGCCAAACTTGATCCTACAGTGATAATTTTTGTGTGCCCGCTGGAAACACTATTCAAATCTTTTATTCTCTCTCTCTCTCTCTCTCTCTCTCTCTCTCTCTCTCTCTCTCTCTCTCTCTCTCTCTCTCTCTCTCTCTCTCTCCTTTTCCTTCTTTCAAGTTTTACGAGAAAATCGAACCGTTTAAACAAATGTTGAAAGAGTATATTATAAAGAATGTAAACTAATGGTGGGGCGAGTATGGCGCCGTTTTTTTAGAATTTCCCGAAGAGAAATGGTAACCACCGAGAGTACTCTGCCACACATGTCCTTTTATGCTTGGAGGTTTTCTTCGGCAAGGGTTAGCAGCCTACCGAAGATGAAATAAAAAACCAAATGCTCAAAGTACCAGAAGAAGAAGAAGTAAATTAATGTATATTACAAATAGTTGAGAAAGCTAATAAAAATCAATCAATCAATCTCTCTATTTCTCTCCCCGTCTCTGACTCGCGCGCACACACACACACACACACACACCTTCCCCTTCTTTACCGCTGTCGTAAATTTGTTCACTACGATACATAATACATGAAGACAACGAGTTATTACTAATATGCCGCACGATCCTGTCGTATAATTCGACATGGCTGACACTGACACCGTCGCGTTTCTGCCAAGAAACTCAGCTGAAACTATGTCTTGAGGCATGAAATAGTCAAGATAAATCTTAAGAGTCACAATGTTATTTGCAACGTCGCGAATCATGGAAGTTGAATGAAGCTTATCTTGAGAAATACTAAATTTTTCATCTTTAGTTCGAGAAAGCGACGCAACAGTCGAATTTTGAGATAACGTACGTGTGTAATAATCTTTAAGGTTTGTATTCTAGTTGAGTCGGCAAAAATTACTGTATCACTCGAGTATACGATTCGGGGCTGCTGTGAAATTGAAAGATTGAATTAATAAATATACTTTATAATAAAAATTATCAAGTTTGCAAATTAGTTACAATAAACAATTGAACTTGTTAATTATAATAAATCGAAGATAAGTCGTTTTTCCAATTTTACCGAAATCTGCCTCTAGCAGTTTTCCATAAATAATACCTACTATCCGTTCGACCCGAAAAATACTTGCTTGTTGAATGGTCGTGACAGACACTTCATCATACGTACTAATCGATTACTCAATTATAATTAATCGCGCGGGCGCAAATAATCGTACGTCTTACTTTGACTAGTATCCGAGACAAAATGGTGATAAATGAGCAAATTCATTTGTTTTATTATAAACGATCTTACGTGTTATATGATAAAGACACATCTTAGAAGATTTCCCCGGGATAATACACGTTAGATAAAGGATTATAAATATCCCGCATGCTTGATATCGATTTTTACTTCACTTTGCACATTATAAATACAAATTTCAAGAAAATAGAAAGCGCGAAAGTGTGCGTACAGACTTTATAACATTCTACATGCACATAATATATTTGCTATCTGCCTCGTACCCTGTTACCTTGCTATCCGTTCGTCCATTCGGCTAACTCTATCAGCGGGATGCGTTGTATCAACTTACACGTTGCTCTATAGGTATCGTTTCCGCTGCCGGAATACTAAACATCAACCCAGAGAATCTCCAGGGATCATCGAGACTATCTCGAGCTATCTCTCCGAAACATTCCATCAGAACGGGGAAGCAGATATTTTGTAGAAAAATTGGGTATCAACCGTAAAAATGCTTGTAAAACGAGTACCTTTCTCCGTGAGTATACTTAAATATAGTTCTTTACTGTCGGAATTAGTTATCGAATTAATCTACTTTTACGATGCAAATTTTTCTGTTTTACTGTATTCTGTCATTACTTAGCTCCCAAATCTTCCTCATAGATATACAAGTTCAAGTAGACTCGCTTTATAAAAAAAGATTTTCTATACGATCCACATGATGGAAATTCTGCTGAGAATAATGAAAAAGATTAAAAAAAGGTTCTCGTATATTGCAGGATCGAGCAATTCGCTCTCGCAAATTTTTAAAAATTACAAACGCGATGGATCATGGTGCAGTTTGGACAGGTGCACGAAAAGGTGGGAATGAGAGAGGGAAGGGAAAGAGATTGCAATTTCCGGAAGGCAATCTCTAATGTACATATCGGGCAGTTAGTAGGAATATCGCGATAAAAAATTCGCAATAGGTATTAGTTGAAAAAATGGTGTTACATGGCCTTTTATGTAATAAGAAAAGGCCGTCACTTATAAATTACATATTATAATCTCTTAAATTTAGCATATTGTTATCGGACATTGGAAATCAATAGACTTAGAAATACTCAAAGTATCAAAAATAAGCGAGCTGAAAAAATCATCCCGTTACGTGTAAAATAAAAATGTTTCAGTGTACATTTGTAATTAAAAAAATATTTAATTGAGTTATTAAATAATTCATGTACGGTGACAACTTAGTCAAGGATTTTCGATTAAAAATCATATTTGAGAGAAAATAGGAGAACAAACGTTTTTATTTCCTCATTACCATTTTATTCGTTTACTTTAAACCGCGTTAATCGATCGCACTTTTGTTTCGCTTGCGAAATCGTTTGACGCTCGCGTGGCGTTCTGGCATATCAAGCGATCAAACTCGTACGAATCGATTGGCAGAATTGCAGAGCAATGTATAAAATCAAGATTGCGTTTCATTTCGCGACCCGACATTATCCTCCGCTCTACATTACGCTCGAAAGTCTTTATTTCGAGCTAGAGAATTAATACCCGGACACAATTTGACACGCAGGACGAAAAACAGGACATGTGTGTAACAAGTTAATTTCATATTTTATTTTACTCGACATATAAATATACATGTAGCAGTCATAAGTCAAATTTTGTGTGTGTTTCGCACGCGCAGTTACGTATACATGTAGACGAGACCGATACTTAAATTACATGTTTTATTGAACAACATATAGTACATGGTATTCAATCAATTATGAATTTGATCATGAGGCTTCACATGATCTGCTACAATTTATTAGTTACACTTTAATTCATTAATGATGTCGAAGATTTCTTTATATTGTAGATAGAACTTTATCAGTGACAGGTACAAAAAAGAGGGAGGAAAAAGATGCGTGAGTACTTTAAATTTGCATAAATAATTGCATATATATATATATATATATGTATATAATTAATTCTGGTAAATTCCATTATAATAACTCAATGTTATTAAAACGAGAAAGCGATTTGTACATCATTTACCAGTTTTTATATCATGTCACATATAGCAATGTGTCAAATCTTTTTCAACGATCTTTTATGTCAGAATTTAATTTGCTAAATGTAAATTCATATCTTTTGTTTCTTATCATAATGTAATGTTTTTTATTTGACGTACTCGTATTTTAGCAGTTCTATGGAAATTAAATATTTTACAGAATTACCTGTACCTGTTTTACGACATCGTAGTTGACCAAATTATTTATTATAATTGAAGAACGCTCAGCTTGATTCGCTCCTATAAAGAGCTAATTCGCCAGTATTGTGCTAGCAGTAAAGACAATACAACGATAAAATAAGGCGACGATGGCTTATCGTGAAAAAAGGGATACTCGTACGATAGAAATGTGTGCTCGAGATTAATAATCTTGTACGGAATCGTAATTGTTATATGGAGGCGGGTCGGGACGACCCTCCGGAATCCGGTATTTCTCCTCCACTTCCTGATCGTTATCGTCTTCGTACTTGACTGCGGTGAAGTACGAGCCCGACGTCGCAAATGTATTGCTGTAGTCTGGATAATCTGAAAGATAATTTAACACTCGCATGTTCGTTCTTTCGTTGACCTTTTTAAAAGGAGTCGTGACTTATCTCCCCATCAAGCTTACCATCCAACGGCTCTTCCTTAATGCGAATCTCTTTCGTATCCTCGTCCTGACGATCGCCGCGATCCTTTCTGTCCCTACGGTCACGATCCCGCTCCCGCTTGTCCCGTTTACGATCCCTCTCGCGATCACGATCGTTGCTACGCGACCGTCGCCTTTTGCGATCCCGATCACGGTCGCGATCACGTTCCCTCCTGTCGCGTGGACGTTCAATCTCCTCGATATCGGGATCGGGCAGGCGGTCGCGGCTTCGCCTGCGTCTGCGTTCACGCGATCTGCTCCGAGTCCTTCGCTTACGATCGCGCGACCTGCGACGTTCCCTGTCCAAACGGTCGCGATCTCTGAAACACGATTAGCGTTCAAGTTTTACAGATAGATCTCTCTTACATCTTATTAATCATTATTTCACTCCTTTCTACTCACCTGTCTCTATCCAGACCACGTCCCGTGGTTTCTCTCTCACGTTCCAAGCGATATCGCTCCCGCTCCCTCTCGTTATCTTCCCGTCCTGAATGTTTGATGTTAACGTCCGGACCGCCTCTACGAGTACCACCTAAGCCGCCGCCGAGTCTCCGAGGCAGCCAACCCTTCACCGTTCTCGCCCGCTCGACATCCACTAATACTCTGCGGCCGTCTATTTTCTTACCATCCGCATGCTTATATGCAGCTAAAAGATACCGATCAGAAATTACTGTTCGCCAGTGAATTCCATGCGCCTAAATGATTAGTCTACGAAGTCTACGTCCCAACGAAAGGGCGAACTCCGAGAAACCTAACAATGGGATGATTCCTGCGGATCTTGGAATTGACCGATATCAAGATCCTAAAATTGTCTGGATATTAGAATCGGGCGTTGCTGGATCTGAGAATCGTTCATTCATAGGCAAAAATTCCACGATTCTCGCAACGTCTCCATGCCACTGATCCTCGAATCCACCAGGTCTTCGAATGTACATTCCAAGACTCAGAGAGTTTCGAAGAGATAGCTTCTAGAAATGCCCCGATATTGAACCATGAATCCTGTGGTCCAATAATTTTCGGATCTACGGAACCTCGGAAAAAGTCTCGAATGGTCAACTGAAATGTTGGCCTCAACACAGATTCTCGGATTCGCGGACTATCTGGACTAATGAAATTTCTAGTCTATATCCGTGATTTCGAGAATCTGTGAGTTGCAAGGACCATAAATGTTGGCCTCAATTCTAGAATGAAACAGTTCTTTGACACGTGAATGCTCCAATCCGCGAATTGTGCTTATTATTAAAGCGCACAAAGAGAATCGTCGGTTCCGCAGACTTCTTCTCAAAGAAACGTTCTAGACATCTATTCAAATAGGGGGAAATCGTGAGAAGAAGAAAGGAAGAGAATCGACTGAAACTTGTCCGCAAACATTGCAGGATAAAAGTCGAATGCGGACCGCACTCGTTTGAAAGAAAAGAACGATAAGCCCTAGGAAAAGAGTCACGAATCTCAAGTCAATAATGACATTACACCGTCTCGCTGGGGGATCTCGAGAAGAGGTACTTGCTAAAGTACTGAGGAAATATCTCCATCTCAATCGCCGACGACAATTGTCGCGGCAGGATCAATCAGACTACGATTATTTGTTGAACATTGTGGACGATGTTGGGAACGAGGCAATGATACGAGCTGCGGCCGATCGTGCGCACATCCGCTTACCAGCACGCGCCGCGTGTGTCGTTTTACCAGGTAAAATGAAAACGAAATATTTGATATCGGATATATCGGCGTGAAATATCACATACTTCTGCGAATTGCAAAAAAAAGACGAGATTTTCGCCATATCGCGCGAAATTCGTGGAACAACCTCCGTGAAAGGAAATAGAATTGAAACGAGCTGGAAATTAATCGAGAGACAGAGAGTGTGCTTTCTCGTATAAATTTGAGAATTAGATCTTTAAGTGAAAACTATACTACAATCATACGTTTGTAAGTCGAGTGACGTATATCAAGATCTGTTTCGGCCCATTAGGAAATATCGTTTCATTCGACGGTTCTAGGGTACGCAGCGTTTGATTCTCAAGATGCGAGATTTTAGTGTCCCGAGTTGCATTTTACGACGTAAAACGAGGACGCGTCGCAGGCCGTTTAGCCGCAACTGCGCGCCGATCGGAAGCGAGTGACGCTCCGGATTTTAAAGCAGCTTAAAACTACTTGTTTAAGATCCAAAAAAGTATAGCAAATACAAAAAATACCTACCGCGGCTACTTACGTACGGAAGTTAACACAAAGCTTAGAGGTACGGTCTAATCGTGAAATGAACTCGTAAGAGACTCGCGAGGAGACTACTCATTGCGAAGATGCCCAGTTCTTCATACGTTCGTTCGTTCGTTCAATCTCCGAAGAGGTTTACATTGCGTTTACCTGGTGCGCTTTCATTTCGTTCTACTTACGGCCAAACCGTGCGCATTTTCGTTTATACTTATGATACGTGTTACAGTGATCTAGCAGTAAGTTACATTTAGCGTAATGTTAAAGGCAAGTGTGCCTGTTCGCTCCACTAATTCGATATCTCCCTGACTCGAGAAAGAGAAAGAGAAAGAGAGAGAAAGAAAGAGAGAGAGAAAGAGAGAGAGAGAGGTGTCGTTTATTGGTCGTTTATTTCCCGCGTCGCATATTACACGATCGTAGATCCAAAGATCCAGCTTTGTAGATCAAAGCCTACAGTATTCTAGATAGTCTCGGAGGTCTCGGATATATCGCGGGATCCGAGTTTTAGAATCAATGGAAGCCAGATGTCTACAATTTCGACGATTCGGGAAAAAAAAATCAGGATCCACCGATTCTACAATCGCAAGTGCTGCGTCAGCGTACGCGCCAGCCGAGATTCACATTTTTTAGCAAGAGGTGACATTGCGAGATACCGATACCGAGATAAAGGAAATTAGTATTCTATATCGAAATTGATATGTTCAAGGACTGTTAAATAGTAAACAACTTCTTTTTCCCAGCAGATATCGGATAAAAATCGGACATCCTTGAACCATAATATTAAAGTATATTCAGACAAATGATCTTATCGCATACTTTATACTACGCTTTCCAGCTTCGACTTTCATGCAAATCCTGTGTCTACGTCTACCAAATCGAGAAAATTATATATATTTTATGTATTTAACGATTGTCGATCATAGCGCGGCTATTCGGGAATTAGTTTAATCCCTACATTTCGCGATGGAATGTCCAAATCCGTCTTAGCTAGCCTTTAGCTTTTTACTGGCACTTTCGTACCAGCAAAAATGTTTGCCGCGTGTAACAACCAATAAAGAAAAAAAAATGCGAAATGCACCTAACGATAAAATTGTTAGAAAAAGCGCGTAGGCTAGACGCACGTGAGTGTACAACGATACGTATCGCCGGATGTAAATTCATTTTAGGATGTTAACATCGTGGTAGAATTAATGCCATTCTACGACATGAGGGTAGAAATAAACGCCTGTTTACATGCCAATTTTTCTACCTTCAAGCCACAGAATTACAGTGGTTGTGTCAATTGCGAGATATCCTGCTATTCGTGTCTACGAAACGAGAGATATGTGCGCACAAAATAGTCTGATCTACATGTTCATTGTATTCAATATAAATGGGTAATGTGTGTCCCTGAACCTTCATCCTAAAGGCCCACCAATCAATTTCAATGTAGAATGCTAACTTTCACGCGATTCTTGGATCCGTAGATACTAAATGTCCGTAAGTTTCACGACCTGTAGATGTTCTACGAGCCGGTTAAAACAACATGAATCCGGGAATCCATAGATCCACGAATCCATCAAGTCCTTTTACTGGGACACGTTCTAAGAGAAAAAAAACGTCGTCCAAATGTACATATGTATATAATCAAAATCCCGGGTTGGAAAATCCCGTAAAAAGAGCGTCCTGCGGGGGTGTCGTCATGGACGCCCGTTATAGTCCGATTGAAACCGCGCGTTTGCTCGACAAAATCAGACACGATAAATAGGATAAGCAAGTAGACGCTAACAAACGTTGTTGTATGTTGGATCTTACCACACATACAAACCTATCTTATCAGGCAGGTTCAGGGATTTTGCATGGAATAGTGAACGGCACTAGTTGCCGGCAGCGGCCACCACGCTGTACCAAGAACAAGATAAAAACTGCATTAATCAAAGACAGCCAATAAACGTTCACGTCGTTTGTTTTTGTTTGTTCGTTCGTTCGTTTCGCTTTTACCATATTTATGCATTTTACAGTACGGTATTCCTGCGTGAGAGTGTGCGTATGGCGGGGACCCCCCTCCCCAAACGGTACCGTCTACTTTAAGTACCAATGAAAATGAGTAGCCTAACTATAGCCCTGCCCCCGTAATATCTAGCTGGAAGTGACGCTAAATAAGATGAAATTCCAGACTATATGGGGCTCATTGAGCTTCGCGATAAGAGTAACATTTCTTTTTCTTTCTTTACCTTTCTAAGTTGTTGCTACTTACAGTGCATATCTCGTTCATGCTCATACTCAATGAAAGCATATCCCCTAGGCTTGCCATTAATTGTATTATGTGTTACCACAATCTGCAAGAGTAACAGAAAAATTCAGTAACGTGAACCTTAACTGTTTTTATTAAATTCTTGTAAAAGAATAGAAAGGCTTATTTTGCAGAAAAAAAATATGTACCTTTTTTACCGGTCCGTATACTTCAAATTCTCTTCTCAGTTTGGATTCTGAGGTGTCATAATTCTGTAAAAAGAGAAAAAATATATGTTAAGTATTATAAGTTAAGTATATGTAAGTATACATTAATGTATTCCCTGTGATAGCATAAATTATGTACTCATTACATAAATAACACTTACAATTCGAGCTACGAACAGAGTCTTGAAGGGGTCTGCTGTAACGTTGGAAATGCCAGCTGGATCCCATACTGCAATTTCTTGTTCCAATTTATATGCAACCTGTTCCGCGCGTTCTCGTCGTCGACGTTCCATACGTTCTTCTCGAGTCTCTACACGCAGAGGTGGTGGAGTATCCTTGGGATCCTGCAAAAGAAGATTCTATTAATAGAGAAACGGGGACAAAATGTTGTCTCAAATGACAAGATTTTAATGATAAGAATAAAAATTTGCAAAGTAAGAATAAATGGATAACATTTACGATTATCGAGAGGGACATTATATGCCTAACGATATAACGTTTTGAAATGAATTATATTTAACTAATTAATAATTTCGCTCGTGTTATATTTAATCTCCATAAAACGCTGTCTTATATTTCAATTGTAACAACACTGATTTAAATATATATTATATCGCCAACTTTTATCATCGTAAAAATTGGCCTCCTTTGATTACTTGTTGAATTATATATAATTTGTCTCAGGCTCCCGACGCGTGTCGATTACGCTGGTCAACAATTCTGACATGAAAATTTGCATCCTGCTTTATTTTTCTAATTTTTCCACTCATTTAAATGTTAAGAAAGCGAATTGACCGCGAAAAACATTACTTAGCTGAAATTCAAGAAATACAGATTATACATAGTAACAAAGATCCATATTTAAAAGACTTATCAGATTAGAGTTATCGGCTTGAATGAACTTGAACGGAAGTTCCAATAAAAGCCACGTATGAATGGAAAACGATCAGTCTATACGCAACCTAAGGAAACAATCTGCATGTGTAAACACGCGGCAGATAGATTGAGAGAGGAATATATGGACATGATAAATGCGATCGACCAGACGACCCTGAAAGAAGTGTACATATACACGCTCTTACCTCGAAACACTTGAGGAAGCACCCGACGCCGGCGTAGCCGCCGTTCTTCTTCTCATGCGGCAGTTTGCTCGCAGGCGGCAAATATTGAATCGGCTCGCGTGGCGAGAACAACGCCAGCAAATTCGGCGGTAGGTACTGCGTCATGTCGGCGAAATGTCGCGAGTTACCGTGCTGCAGATATGTCAAATTTATTCACTAAATAAGTAAAATAAACGGGATTGACCGAAACCACATCCTCTCGCACTCAACAAGATGGCGATCATCTTGTCGGTATCCACGCCGCTAGCGCCGCCACGAGGAACAAGGTTTATTAAGCAGCATTTACATGTGCGAACAGAAGGTATTAGTGCCTACTTTCATGAAGACCCAGACCACAGTGGATGTGTTCGAAAATGGATTTAGTTCATGGTGGAAGGGATAACATGGTGTGCTCAGTTCGACGGTGTCTCTCTCTAAATATCTGCGCTCTCCGTCTCTTTTGTGGCTACAGTTTCCCAGGGCTCCCAACTGTGAAAAATAAAATATTTAGTGTCGAAAAGTTGGTATGTTATAATCCATCCTTGTTTCATGTACTCTGTAATGCATCAGAGTTTCTCTTTCTAACCTTGATGATCTCTCTGATGAAACAAATATTTAAAGTCCGCTACAGACGGTGCTATTTTTCCTGCTGGGGTGTTTGCAATCTAATAAATTAACATCGTTGCACCACTCAGCACTCAGGATTCCTAGTAATTTAGTAAATCGCGAGCAATCCAGCAGGAAAAATAGCGTCGTCTGCAGCGGGCTTAATAAAAAAATTTAATGAACAATGATAGTGTTAATAATCAAAATGAAATAATTAAGTGAAAGGATTTCACCAGTATGATAAATACAAGTGTCATTAATTATTAAATTACTAACATGTTAAAAATATATTGATACATATGTAATATTAAAATTTGTAGTAAAAAATTAAATAAAATATACATATATTGCATTAATATAATTAATATAGCCGTAAAATAATAAATTGTTTATAACAACCACAATTGTTTATAACCCAACATGATATAATATGAAAAAATATACAGGATGAGGAAAAAGTACCGGACCGGTGAAATATCTCGAAAAATATGGAAGATACGGAAAAATCTTTCAGCCAAAAATTGTACGATTTTAAAAGGGCTATATTTTGTGTTACAATACACAAAAA
>NW_011967053.1:0-6526 GCF_000949405.1 Vollenhovia emeryi | reverse complement strand
CATAAACATAGTATCTCGCGCGTCGCTCCACCTCCCGCTCATCGATCGATTTTCTTAAATGCCTTCCGAGTCCGGCCTACCATCTCCTGCATCCTCATTCGCTCAAACGTATAAATTTATATGTCGATAACTATTGTTACTTTGTACCTCGGTACATGATATTTCTCCTTAGTTTAACCCAATCTACCGCTATTTCCAAAATTGCTACTTCTGCATCAGACACCCTGTATATATATTTCATGATACTTGCAAGAGTAAACACATAAATTACGATAAAGAATGCAACAATATGTAAAAGAAAATCTAGCATACTTTGTCTAAATGCCATGAGCAGTCCTAAACCGACACAATTCCTGAACTCATCTAGGGCATCAATCTTTCGCGAATCAATAGCACAGCTCGATTTTATTGTTTCCAAGTTTGGAAAAAATGCTTTATCTCGTAAGTTCATTAAAACTTTATTTATATATAGAGGAAATGTCAAATTTAAATAACGCAATCGGTGCTTTCCATGCAGTACTGTACAAAGGGTTTCTTCGTCTTCTATAGGTATATGTATAAGGGTTAATTCTTCTAAAAATTTTAGATGTTGGAGATACAACAATCCTTCGTCCAGATTGTAGCCCTTATCAAATGCATCAATATTACATCTCAAATTTAACACTAAAAATGTATATGATTAGTCAGACATAATTTAATTTTATTTTTTTAAATCATAATCGTACCTGTCAAATCTTTGCATGTTTTTCCAATTTCACAGAGGATATCGTTGTCAAACTTGCAAGAAGTTAATTGCAAGGACGTTAACTTCGAGCCACAAGTTCTAAGAAACGTTACGAAACGTGGACTAGAAATGTCGCATGATACAAGATTCAACTGTCGTAATTGCTCACATCTGGATTCCAAGCTAGATAGAATTTTACACTGCCAATCACCAATAGTATCATCGGTAGACGTCTCATACATGCGCAAATCTTGTATATTTAAATATTTAAAAAGCGAAGGATCTCGTGTTAATCGATTGAAGCATTTATTCGTTTGACTCATAAGGCACAATGACCTTAAATCTAAGTATTCCAGTATTTTTAGTATCATCTCATCCTGCAAGGATAAAATATAAAATTTTAATTCACGATATTATAACAAATATTGTTATAAGAAAGAAACTTCTTTAAATATGTGTTGAATATTTTACAGGAAGCATAGAAAAATCACAACGTGGTTGCTCCTTGAATTCACTTGGAGAAGGTGTGATGCCTTTCAATTTTCCATTATTTAAATGTAAATTGCTAAAAATAATGTTGAAATTAATTGATCGTTAATATTAATAAAAATAGAATATTACTTACTATCGAAGATTACAATACCTTTTACGAATAATACAATAGTCGGAAAATTTTTCCATAAGTTGATCCAGATCCGCATTTTTGTAATCTGGTGTTAAATTGTGCATATCCTTACGGTCAGGATAGCTGCAATTAATATCTTTTAATAGATCGGTCAAACTCTGTTTAGGATCTCTAGGTTGAATCAATTCTGATGTTCCGATGAGCTCTACAGCATCTATCTGTATTCTCTCAGCGTTAAACGGCAATATTAATCTGAGCATTTTAGTTTTAAAGTCACAGGCCCGTAAAGCCGGGGACAACAGTCGTCTTGTATATCGAACAACCTGTTTTCCTCCAGTCCATAATAAAAACCACCGATCAGAATCTCGCGCCCAAATTTCCATTATTATACCAGGATTCAGTCCTTGCTGTATAGAAACCCTAATTGGATATACAGCTTCTTGAAACTCGAAATCTACAAAGTAAATAATAGAACTGCAATTATTTCTGAACACAAGCATATTTTCTTTAATAATACCTTATTTCTAAATTCAAATATTATACATACCAACATAATTATGACGCATGTTCTCAAAGAGAGTGCAATCTGATGAATGATCTGCTTCTTGCAGGTATGAAGATTTTGAAATACTGAAACTGTCTTTGACAAGTACCTGTATTAAGAAAAAATGTCAAATATTACAGAATCTTGCAGCATAAAGTGAAATTACGAGTATTTTTTACAAAACATTAGCAGGTAATATTTGGAAATAACACATACACGTCTTCCTCGAGATCTCTTGAAGTCTATAAATATAGTAGGCAATCCATTTATATTATAATTACAAGAAATTTCTCGTCTTCCAATATACCTATTGGAATATATTTTCGGATACTCTAGAAGTTGAAGCTGTTCAACTTGAAATCCTCTTTTGCCTTGGCTTTTGCGTATATGTGATTGATGGATAAAGTCAACATGATCCTCTTCTACATTTACCCTTTTGATATCTATACTATTCTTCGAATTTGATACGTAATGGGACATCGTATTTTCTGAGAAAAATGAAATATAATCTCGATAAAGAATTAGCCAGCACTTTGTCGCCAAGTTGGCATTAAATATTATATATAATGCACCAGCAATTTTGACACCAAAATCTGAGGGAAGTAATTTGATACCACATTCATGTAAGAAAACCGAGCAAAATCTATTAAGTATCTGGTAGACGTGTAAGCGTAACGTGTCATCTAACTAGTAGCACAATATAGCAGAAATAATGTAAATCTAATGCTATGTATGTTGGGTGTAATTGATCCATGACATGGATTCAATATTGTAAAGTGATCGCCGTCTCTTACAGTTTACATTTAAATATGCCAACATTAGTTGTCAATGCAAAAATGTAAAATACATTACCATTTTCCAACAGCTCTTAGGAAAATTTAACTAAATAAAATTAAAGTTTCAAAAGTAAATTTTCAGCTCTAAAAGTTTATTTTTAAAAATTAAAAGTTTTCTTGTGGCGCAGAGAAATGTACGCTGCTATAAATGAACGACAAAATCCTATTTCGAATCCAGCAGTGGATATAACTGATGGTTTTTTGGACGTCAACATTTTAAGTAAAAAACTTGAATAAAATTAACAAATATTACTGTTTTGGTGAAATAATTTTTTCAAATTGTGTTTTTTTACAAAGAAATGTTAAAAAATATTAGGAAATATAGTTTTTTTACAAGAAAATATGAAATATTCCTGGAACGCGTTATTTTCGAGCCTTTCACACACTGTGTGCACAGGGCACGAAGATATGCGGGATAGAAAAATGCGGAAGAACGCTGATTGCCTATATGAATCACGCAGCATTCTGTGTCCCGCACGCTGATTCTCGTATTGTATGATTTCACCCTTAGTTCGTTCTGTTACTGAACGAACTCATAGACATAGTATACAGGGTGTCCCGAATTTAAATGTCCAAACTTCGGGAGCGTGTAGGAGATGATAAATTAAAAATAAAAAGTCCTTTGGAGATATGCTCGTTTTTACTTTGTTTTGGAAAAATCGCAAAAAAGAAAACGTAGTTTTAATTTTTGTATTTATTTACTATTTATTCATTTATTCACACTTATTTATTCATGTTGTCACTTGCTTAATGTAGATATTGTTCAAAATGTTGGCCTCTTGCTGCAATGCAAGCATTGCATCTAGTACGGACAGCTCGTGTTGCAGCCAAACACTGATCTGGTGATATTTGGTGCACTGCAGCCACGACTCGGTCTCTTAATTGCTCTCTTGAGGTGACTGGCAATGAATAAACTTCCTGCTTCAGGGCCCCCCACACAAAGAAGTCCACTGGTGTCAGATCAGGTGATCGGGGTGGCCAAGATACTACTCCTCCACGTCGAATCTTTAGTGGGACCATTTTTTTTACCCGACAGATTAAACGCAGCCAGATATACAGATTTTTTGGGGACAGACTTTCGTAATTATTTAGAAGACATCCACCTGCAACAACGGATTGAGATGTGGTTCCAGCTCGATGGGTGTCCAGCTCATTATGGCAGAGCTACTCGAGCTTGGCTAGATAGGCATTATCCACGAAGATGGATTGGACGTGGAGGAGTAGTATCTTGACCACCCCGATCACCTGATCTGACACCAGTGGACTTCTTTGTGTGGGGGGCCCTGAAGCAGGAAGTTTATTCATTGCCAGTCACCTCAAGAGAGCAATTAAGAGACCGAATCGTGGCTGCAGTGCACCAAATATCACCAGATCAGTGTTCGGCTGCAACACGAGCTGTCCGTACTAGGTGATGCAATGCTTGCATTGCAGCAAGAGGCCAACATTTTGAACAATATCTACATTAAGCAAGTGATAACATGAATAAATAAGTGTGAATGAATGAATAAATAGTAAATAAATACAAAAATTAAAACTACGTTTTCTTTTTTGCGATTTTTCCAAAACGAAGTAAAAACGAGCATATCTCCAAAGGACTTTTTATTTTTAATTTATCATCCCCTACACGCTTCCGAAGTTTGGACATTTAAATTCGGGACACCCTGTATATGTACGTATAGACTGCATGTTCTCTACCTGACTCGCGTAAAAACATGGACCAAATGTAGAACCATGTAGAACGAGATAGCTGGTGTTAGCTCGTAACTTCATCTTTGTCTAGTGAAGTAGTGGAGGTAACAGAAGAGTAGGAAAACCCTCTCTCTGTCAAGCACAGTAGCCATATTGAATTTTTGCCCCACTCCAGATATTGATAGACAGAGAGAGTACCACGAGGGAAAGCTTGTTGCATATTGTCTCTTTCTAGATTGTGCTTCTGCAGCCACAATGCGCAGTCTATGGCTGCGTTCGGTTTGGGCGCTCACATGCTGTGAGCATCATTCTATCTTCGTTGCACATCGAATATCAAACGAAGATAGAGCGGTGCTTACAGCGCGTGAGCGCCCAAACCGAACTTCTTCTTCTTCTGCTAATTATGACGCCCGGCTCCTAATAAACGGTAGCCGACACGGCCACGACGAACCAACAGATGTTGTAGAATTATAGACGATTAATTGGTGATATTATTACAATGCAAGGGCCCGACTATCGTGCCTCGCGCGGGATGATGCAATCGGATGATGCAACCCCGCAGGATCAAAAATTTTTCTTCGGTCAAAAAACGTTTGTATCACTCATGAAGAATAGAGATAAGGAGGCTCAACTAATGCTTTTGAGAATGAGACCAAAACCTGGTTTCTGTGGTAGTTCAAAATATGTACACCGGCGGCGCTACGGTAGACAAACTATTGCTAAACAGAAGTCGGGAGGGGATAAATCATGGTACACTAATATACACACTCACACCGGGTCTACTAATACACACTCATACTGTGTACGTGAGAACGCTGTCGTGGAACGGAAGCGACATCTCGATTAGGATTTAGTACTAGCAGCGATGACAATTTTTGGGCTCAGAATCTGACGCATCCGCCCATATAAGTTGACCCCCTTATCTCTATTCTTCATGGTATCACTCGACGTCCCAAACGGAACTTGCCCAAACCGAACGCAGCCTATATATACTATGTCTATGAACAAACTGAATAAAAGAGTCTTTAAGCCTAATACACGATAAGAAGAAGTTAAAAGTTTAGTGATGAAACATGTGAAACTATATCTTCGTTAAATACTTACGGAGTTCTTCTTCTTCTTTCCTATGGCTCCCGGCTCAACCGCTGAGCCGACACGGCCACACTTACGGAGTTATGAGGCTTGAAATTTACAGTATCACCAGCATTACCATTACGCGTGGCGTGCCACGTGGCGGTTGCAACGGTTGGCTTTACAACTTCAAAGTGGTACACCTCATGTAATTACAATACTGATAATACTGTAACTTTCGAACTTCACGATTAATTGAAACCAATCATTATTATTACTACTGGATAAACTTTTTTCACACAACGCCAAAATACATTGCGACTCATGATGAACTGTTGTACGGCGTCTGAATGATAACATTCAGTGTACAAATTCAATATATGACGCATTATGTTGGTATAACTTAACTAAGAAATAAATATTTACCTTGCTTTAATAATTATTTTTACATACAATTCACCTCGGTTATAAATAGGTAGGTATAGTAAAGTCCTTGTCGAAGAGTACAGTGTTATACACCACGCGGTTCCACTCCTGGAATGCTAATGGTACATGGTACAAGAGCACGTGGAAAGATTAGGGTGCTTTTGTACATAGAGAAAATGAAGGTAGAGGGGAGCGAATAGTGTTCTCTACTCTGATTGGTCCGCCATTTTTATTTTTACAGACTGGCTGCTACACGGTGTTTTTAGTGAGTTTCAGAACGTGCATCATGGAGAATGTATAAGGAGACCGAACCAGGGGGGACAAACTCTCTCTTGAGAAAACCGGAGATAGAGATCCTCAAGTAAGAGATGCGCAAACCTTGAACGCGACGGGATTGGTTCTGGCCGACTTTGCAAGAATATGGCGGCTCGCGCGGCTCGCTAGTGCGCGGTTCGTTAGCGCGCAGGCTCGTTGGCGCGCAGACTTGTTGCCGCGCAGGCGTGTTGGCGCGCAGGCCGCCATATTCTTGCAAACGACCGAAGATTGCGCATCTCTTAGTCCCAGTCTACAATAGATGATTTAAGCCCTAAGCTTTAAGAAATTGGCCAATC
>NW_011967052.1:171501-183277 GCF_000949405.1 Vollenhovia emeryi | reverse complement strand
CCCCATAATATTTGTCCAACTTTTCTTTTGTTTCCTTCGCCGTTTTGCCTCTCAAAAAATAATGTTTATGAGAGAACGAAAATCGTTTTTTTCCATACTCAACATGATGCCAAACACGTCAACAAAAATCGGCTGTCAAAACAAAACAAATGGCTGTATCGCGCTGAAATTTGACATGTCTGCCTAAATATGAATGGACTATAAGGCACCATAATTTTTTTTGCGATTGCAGCGCATTCTGGCGGTCAAGGAGGTTACTTTTCACCCCACCTAGTATTTTAAGCATTTATACAAAATTACAAATTTTTAATACGTTAACAGCAAAACTGAAGTAAATAAATTTTTACTTAAGAAAAATGCCAAATAAATATCTATCTAAATATTTTATATGTAATATACAGATTTTTATTTTACAGAGTTCACTTTGTAACAACGTACTTAATAATGGCCTAGTTTACACCGTGCGTTTAGGCCGCGACGCCCGCGACCTATACCTTATATTCAACCCAAACACGATAGGTCGCGACGATGTAAACAGTTGCGACCTCGCTTGGGTCAGGTCTCTTTTTCGTGTGCCCTGACCTAAATTAGGTCACACGACGTAACGCGTCTAAACGCAGGTGACCTAAAGATCGCCTAAAGTGCGGAGTAAACAAAGTACACACGATATTGGTTATGTATGAAGATGGCATTCACATGAGGACTAAATTTTTACCTATATTCGACCTAAAAGTATCATAAGTCTACATGGTGTAAACGTTCTGTTTAGAAGCCTATTTTAGGTCAGGGCATAGGTCAGGTCGCAATCAGGTCGCACGGTGTAAACTAGGCCTATGGCCTGTACTCACTTGATTACTTGTAAAAGATGTTTAGGTTTTTGATATTTTGTTATTGTGGAATTGTGTCTTCGAGATTGATTTTGGAGTACGCTTTGAAAATGATTTGTGACATGAGATGGACTATGAGATTCAGTTGGAAATACGACCGAATTTTGCTTCATAGAAAAATTAATTCCGGTCTGCACCCGCTGACGCCTTCGGAATATCATCTTTGTGGAAAGAACTTGCTTTTGTTGCTCGGCATCCATGATCCTCTCATAATCTTTCATTTCATAGATGCCTAATTTCTTATCTTTCTTGGATAAATCTGTTAAGCTTTCGCGCAAGAGTTGATTGACCAATTTAAATTTCATTTGTGAGCATCTGCATTATTGTATAGAAGCATATTAATATTATAACATGTATTTTAGAACTCTAATATCTATAATCTAATATAAATCAGAAAGTATTACTTAATAATATAAAACAAAATTACAGAAAATTATTGTTATAACATACTTTCAATGGTGATATTATGTATAATAAGTTAAGCAAGACAATAGTGACTATTAATTTTTCACTTATTAATTTTATGAATACTAATCTAATAAATACATAAATTTCTTGATTATTAAAAAGTTGATTTACATACTTCGCAAATATGAAGAATTCGAATATATTAATAGAGTTGACGATGAACGAATACGTGTATATGAGTAGAAGATAAATTGAAGTAAATACATCCGTGATTATGTTCAAGTGAATGAACATCATTGTCCACACAACGAAAACAAACGTTATCAAAACGGTTATGATTCCAATCATAACGAAGTATAATCTGTCATAATTCACCGTCAGTCCGAGCTGTTGCAACGTTTCATCGATCTCAAAGATCTTCTTGAGACAAACTTTAAATTTCTACAAATGTAAATTTACAATGTGATAAACTTTACAATTTATACGCATGATTTAGTTCTGAAAGTGTATTTTATGACTTGTATACCATGAATGCAGTTACAGTACAACATAATGTATCGCACATTTATTTTGCTCACCTTTGTGTGCCACCAACCTAGTAGCATTTTCAATATCATAGATACTAGAACGATATACATCAATAATTTCAATAAAGCATATTCCAGTTTCATCAGTTTAAGGCCCGCATAGTATCTTTGGTTCATGCGTAATATGCCACAACAAAATGTGATGTAAATAAACGCGAGATAAATCAGACTGAGTATAGGTCTCGGATTACCACGAGGATATTCGAAAGCGCGAAGTCCCACTATACAGTTGACAGTTGTCACCGGTGCTATAATCTCGGAAAAGCATTTAGGACGTGCAAATAGCTTCATCTCGTCAGATATTTAACGTCCGATATTTCTCAATTGTGATTTACTCGGACAAAAAATCTTCGTTTTTAGTTTTCGGCTGATCGAACATTTGATATACTCAAACTCAGGTTGGCGGTTAATATTTATAATAGCGAAGTAGTCGTACCTTCTTATTTTCATGCAAATTGTAATAGTGCTACTGCGTCTGGGGATAGACGTTTCGCTCAATACATTGACGAATTCGTTAACATAATTTTCATTTTTCTTCACGGTACCAATTATTTCACATTCATTCAACCGATAACTTGCTTATTTGTTCTCAGGCATCGTTAATTGAGGCTGTAGTAATTCTAATATTAATTACACCTTCTTTTTCATTTCTCCATATTTGTACACTAAATTCTATACTAAATTAACATATAAATAGCACAAAACGAATTATATTTCCCTATCTATGCGAGAATGATTGATGTCAGGTCAGTCACTAACGCGATTCACTATCTTTTCCAGATAACTTTATGTTTCCTTTAGTTCACAAGTCGATGATCCACCTTCGTCAATGGTCGAAGGAACATACTCGAGTTTCTTGCAATTGTCAGGATTAACATGGACGTGTCACATAAACGTGTACAAATAAGCCCCGCCCGATGGCCTTTGAAACGATTATATATATGTGTAGATATGTATATATATGTATATAAATAAATAAATATATAAAGGCTGCTATGCCAGCGGAGCAATAAGTAATTCATTGTAAAAACGTGTGCGGAAGAATCGCCTTTTTATTACCTTAATTCTGGTAATGTTATAAGACTCCACCCGGGATCTACGACACCCGTATGTGCTCAAAAAAAATAATTGCTAGCAGAATATCGCGCACAGTACAATGCTGAATATGCAGACGCTGCACGAGAGAAAAGTAATTTGAAGTAATGAGCCACTGGATTGCAACGCATTTGTTATACATATATGGCTTAACAAAACGCAAAAACATACTGACCAATTGAATTGTTAAAATGAAAAACATTGAAACTTGTACATAAAGACTACTATATATACTTTTCAACGAGAAATATTTTATATTATCTTGAGAGACTTATTCCTGGAAAATAATGGAATAATGTAAAAGCAGATTGAAGGAAAATCGGAAATCCACTATAAATTAACGATAAGCGTGAAAATTGTTTTTGCGTAAGAATTATAATTTATTTCTTATCGAATATGCAATACAATCAAAGCTAATAATCAAGTAATTATATTCGTTTCATCTGGCTTGTTTTCGAAATTGATATACATCAAAATAAAGTTTACCGTTTGATTATTTACTCATATTGTCATTTGTCCGCTTCATATTGTTTACGTATTTCATAAAATACGAACTCGAATAATAAAGAATAACGTTGCCTGAAAAGTGTTAACCTTTGCCTAAATGTAGAAATCTATTCAGCTTAGTAAGTACAAAGTGGCAGAAGGTTAATGGGGTGGGACTTATGGAGCAAAGAAGGAAGAATTTCCTAAAAGTTTCGTGGAAATCTTCCAGGAGGTGGAAAACCTGTGGAGAAGTCAAGATCACACGGTAGAAAAATAATATTGACAGAGATACCAGGAATATGCTTCATGTGAACTGGAGAATGTTAACATATATAAAGGGGATATTTAGAGGATGAGAACTTTGAGGAGGTGAAGACTGAATCTGGGTAGTAGCGCCATTGGGATGAATGAATTATTTAATATCTACCATTATTTAAAATGTTGAATGATGTATAGCATTATTCGATTCCAATTCATTGGCCATTTGTATCACGATAACCATGTATATCGTCAAGATTTTCAAAATCTATAAACAAGAAAAGTTAAATATACTGCATTTATTACATGATCGGGGTAAATTTATAAAACTTATTTCCACACAATTTATAAAAAGTGCTAAGAGACCATTATTTAGCGTTTTTAATTGTAAACTTTGTCGTATTTGCCAAAATGATCGATATAACGACAACCACCCGTATGTAACAATTTGATACGAACCATGCTTAAGACACGATTGTCCAGAGTAAGACTAAACGCAGAAAATGTCACGGGGCTTTGCAAAATTTGAAGGCCAAACTGTTGAATCTGAAACAATTTCAAGCGATAATTAGATAATATACATATAGCAGCAACTATATGTTAATGTATTGCAACAAACGAACTTCTTCCTTTATATCAATATCTGTATTGCAACCATAAATCGAATGAATGATTTCAGCGGTTCTGTTTCCCTATAAATAAATGTTATGTAAAAGTTACTGTATCTCGATCGTTAATTCGATTGTGGACTATAAAACCAGTTACCTCATCAGCTGCATTCTTGCAAACGCGATTCAGAATAAAGATTTTCATAACGTGATAACAACACAATAACAACGTCATAAACGTATGTTCTGTCCAATATTTTATATCGTGTGCTCATAATGTATGGAGTATACAAATTATAAAGAGATACAATAAGATTCATAATAATTACTCCTATGTCCCAAGCTACTTGTACTCCAAGGATAGTGGATACTATTTTCGTTACTTTACACACTTTCAGGTGTACCTGTCTTAAAAACACTCAAAGATAATCAGAAATATTTTTATTGAATGTTGTCTTTTGTTTCTCAATATTTTTTAAGAAATTTGACTTGAATATTTTAAGCATTTGTACAAAATTACAAATTTTAAATACGTTAACAGCAAAACTGAATTAAATAAATTTTTACTTAAGAAAAATGCCAAATAAATATCTATCTAAATATTTTATATTTTATGTGTAATATACAGATGTTTTATTTTACAGAGTTCACTTTGTACCAACGTACTGAATAATTGCCTCTACTCACCTGATTACTTGTAAAAGATGTTTAGGTTTTTGACATTTTGTTATTGTGGTATTGTGTCTTCGAGGTGGATTCTGGAGTACGTTTTGAAAATGATTTGTGACATGAGATGGAAAGTGAGATTCAGTTTGAAATACGACCGGATCTCGCTTCTTCAATATAGAAAAATTAATTCCGGTCTGCACCCGCTGACGCCTTCGGAATATCATCTTTGTGGAAGAAACTTGCTTTTGTTGCTCGACATCTATGATACTCTCATAATCCTTCATGTCAAAAATGCCTAATTTCTTATCTTTCTTGGATAAATCTGTTAAGCTCTCGCGCAAAAGTTGATTGACCAATTTAAATTTTATTTGTGAGCATCTGCATTATTGTATAGAAGCATATTAATATTATGACATATATTTTAGAACTCTAATATCTATAATCTAATATAAATCAGAAAGTATTACTTAATAATATAAAACAAAATTACAGAAAATTATTGTTATAACATACTTTCAATGTTGATATTATGTATAATAAGTTAAGCAAGACAATAGTGACTATTAATTTTTCACTTATTAATTTTATGAATACTAATCTAATAAATACATAAATTTCTTGATTATTAAAAAGTTGATTTACATACTTCGCAAATATGAAGAATTCGAATATATTAATAGAGTTGATGATGAACGAATACGTGTATATGAGTAGAAGATAAATTGAAGTAAATACATCCGTGCTGATGTTCAAGTGAATGAACATCATTGTCCACATAACGAAAACAAACGTTATCAAAACAGTTATGATTCCAATCATAACGAAGTATAATCTGTCATAATTCACCGTCAGTCCGAGCTGTCGCAACGTTTCGTCGATCTCGAAGATCTTTTTGAGACAAACTTTAAATCTCTATAAATGTAAATTTACCATGTGATAAAATTACAACTCATACGCATGCGCGCATGGTTTTCTTCTAAAATTGTATTTTATGATTTATATACCATGAATGCGGTACGATACAACTATAACGTATCGTACCCTTATTTTGCTCACCTTTGTGTGCCACCAACCTAGCGACATTTTCAATATTACAGATACTAGAAGGATATATATCAATAATTTCATTAAGGCATATTCCAGTTTCATCAGTTTAAAGCCCGCAAAGTAATTTTGTTGCATGCGTAATATGCCACAACAAAATGTGATGTAAATAAACGCGAGATAAATCAGACTGAGTATAGGTCTTGGATTACCACGAGGATATTCGAAAGCGCGATGTCCCACTATACATTTGACAGTTGTCATCGGTGCTATAATCTCGGAAAAGCATTTAGGACGGGCAAATAGCTTCATCTCGTCAGATATCTAACATCCGATATTTCTCAATTGTTGTAACTTACTCGGACAAAATATCTCCGTTTTTAGTTTTCAGCTGATGGAACATTTGATATACCCATACTCAGGTTGGCGGTTAGTATTTATAGAAGCGAAGTAGTCGTACCTTCTTATTTCCTTGCAGATTTTAATGACGGTGCTACTGCGTCTGGGGATAGACGTTTCGCACAAGACATTGACAACTTCGTTAACTCAATTTTCATCTTTCTTTACGGTGCCGAATATTTTACATTCTTTCAACCGATAACTTGCTTATTCGTTCTCATGCGCGTTTTAGCGATAATTGAGGCTGCAGTAATTCTAGCATTAATTACACCTTTTTTATTTCTCGATATTTGTATATTCTATACTAGATTAACGTGTAAATAGCACACAATGAATTATATTTTCCTATTTAAGTGAGAATGTTTGATGATTATATCAGCTCGGTCACTAACGCGATTCACTATCATTTCAAGATAACTTTACGTTTTTTGTATTTCCCAAGTCGATGATCCACCTTCGTCAATGGACGAAGGAACATACTTGAGTTTCTTGCAATTGTCAGGATCAACATGGACGTGTCACGTGCGCAAATAAGCCCCGCCCAGTGGCTTTGAAGCGACTATATATCTATAAAAAGCAAACTGTGCCAGTAAAGTAATAAATAATTTCTTGTAAAAACATGCGCGCAAGAGTCGCCTTTTATTACTTTAATGGTAGTAATACCATAAAACAGCATGACAATACCCGCTGAAAGAGGGTAAATGCTGACAGAAAATTGCGCATAGCACATTGTTGAACGCGCAGACGCTTTTCGAGAGAAAAGCAATTTTAAACATTGAGTCAATGACCGCTACATATTTGTTATATGTATACAGTTTAACAAATCCAAGAATATATCGATCAAATGTATTTGGCGCAAGAACACTGAAACTTTTACATTAAAACTATTACGCTTTCCAGTAGGAAATATTTTACTTTACCTTGGAGAGTTATTCCTGGAAAATAATAGAATAATGCAAAAGCACATTGAAAGAAAATAGAGAATGCTATAAATTAATAACAACTATAAGAGGATGCTAGGAATATTCTTCGAGTGAAGATTATTGTAGGATCTATAGGACAAAGCTTGAGGAGGCCAAGGCTCGATCTGGGCTATAGATCCATCGCAATGAATAAACTATTTAATAATTTCTACAATTTTTTAATAATATGAATATTCTATAGAATTATTTGATTCCAGTATATTGCTCACTTGTACCATGATAACCATGTAGGTCGTAACAGTTTTCAAAATCTATAAACAAGAAAAGTGAAATATAATGCATTTAAAATATAACCGGGACAGATATTCTAAGAATGATTAATTTTCACATTTTTTATTTGTAAAAAATGTGAAAAGGACTTTCTTGAATTTTTTAAATTAGATAAATTGTGTTGTTTTCTTTCAAAATAATTGATATAACGACAACCATCCCTAGGTAACAGTTTGACACAAACCATGCTTAAGACACGATAATTCAGAGTAAGACCAAACGCGGAGAATGTCACCGGACTTTGCAAAATTTGAATACCAAACTGTTGAATCTGAAACAATTGTGAGCGATAGTTGTATAATACAATAACACAAAAGAAATCACTTTTAATGTATAGTAATAAACGCACCTCTTCTCGCATATCAATATCTGCGTTGCAACCATAAATCGCATGAATAATTTCGATAGTTTTGTTACCCTACAAATAAATGTTATGTATAAGTTACCTTATCAAGATCGTTGATTAGATAATGATGGACGAAACAAATACCTCATTGGCTGCATTCTTGCAAACGCGATTCAAAGAAATGGCCTTTATAATTTGAAGAGAACACAATGTTAACGTCACAAATGTATCTCCTACTAAACCTTTGACTTTGTGTTGGTTCATAATGAATCGAATGTACAAATTATAAAGACCTCCAGTGATAAACATGATAATTACTCCCATCTCCCAAGCTATCTGTACCCCGAGAATAGTGCAAACTAGTTTTGATACTTTACACAACTCCAAGTGCACCTGTCTTAAAAACAATCAAAGGCAATCAGAAATATTTTTTGTTAAACAATTTTTTTGCTTCTCAGAAGTTTTTAAGAAATTTGAATTAAATCTTTCTAAGTGTTTGCATGAAATCACAAATTATGAATATGATAATGGCACACTTAAAGAAATTTGAATCAATTTTTACTTAGGAAAAACTGAATTTATATATCTAGGCATTATACAAGCCATATATATTTTTCTTTTATAGAATTTATTTCATAACAAAGTATTTAATAATTGCCGGTACTCACTTCATTACTTGTAGCATATGTTTATGACATTTTGTCATCGTGGAAGTATGCCTGCGAGATTGATTCTGGAATATACTTGTGTGGAAATTATTGGGAAATTGTTTTTTGGTGTGAGATTCAATCTGATATACGATCGGATCTTGCTTTTCTAACGTAGAAACATTTATTCGAGATTGCATCCCCGGACGCCTCTGAAATACCGCCTCCGTAGAAAGAACTTGCTTTCGTCGGTCGGTACCCATGCTTTTACATAAATCTTCAATTTCAAAGATGCCCAATTTCGTCTCTTTCATTGACGAATCTGTTAAGCTTCCACGCAAGAGTTGATTGACCAATCCGAATTTTATTTCTAAGCATCTATATTATTTTATAATAGTATGTTAAATATGATATGTATATTTAAAAAATATATTGTCTATGAAATTATGACAACTTGTCTTACGTTCGCGAAGCAAACAACAAAATTATAAACAAAAATGCTTAATAATAAGAAACAAAATTACAAAAAAGATTGATATAGTTAATATAATTTAACGTAAATATAATCTCTTGATAAGTTATGTTATATGAAATACAGTCTCGGTTATTAATTTTTTACATATTGATTAGTGAATACGTCCAATAAGTATACATAAATGTTTCAATTACTTAAAGTGCCGATTTACATACCTTGCAAACATGTAAAATTCAAAGACATTAATAGAGTTGACAGAGAACGAATACGTTAATACGAATATAAGGTAAATTGTAGTAAATACGTCCGTGCGGATTTTCAAGTGAAAGAAAATCACAGTGCACACAATAAAGGCGACTGAAATCCAGACGGTTATGGTTCCGATCGTCGCGTAATATATTCTGTCGTAATTCACTGTTAATCCCAGTTGTCGCAGTGTTTCATCGATTTCGAAGATTTTCTTGTGGCAAATTTTGAATTTCTATAAATATCAATTTATAATAAGACGGTATTATAATTTATACAGACGCACAGTTTTATTCTAAAATTATATTGTATAGTTGTATGTCGAGATTCTAAAATTATATTGTATAGTTGTATGTCGAAGCACATTGTTTTGCTGACTCACCTTTGTATGCCACCAGCCTAGCAACATCTTCATTATCACAGACGCGATAATGACATACGTCAATAATTGGTACAAAATATATTCCAGCTTCATCAGTCTTATGTTTGCATAGTATATTTCATGCACGCGCAACGAGCCATTGAAATATATGATGTAAAGAAACAAGAGATAGATCAGACTGAGTATAGGTCTTGGATGACCACGTGGGTATTCAAAAACACGAAGTCCCAATAAACAGCTAACAGTTGTCACCAATGCTATCGCCTCGGAGAAGTGCTTAGGACTTGTAAATCGCTTCATTTCATCAGATCTCTCTCTCTCTCTCTCTCTCTCTATCGACTGATATTCATCGATTATTATTTACTTGGACAATTTATCTTCGTTATTAGTTTTCAGTTTATCCAACATTTGAGATGTTCAAAATGAGATCGATATAGTATTCAGGATCAAAATAGTCGCACTTTTTTCGCAGTTTCTTATCGATTTTCGTATCAATGTCGGTGTACGTGGACGGACTGAGCGCTTTGCAGACTTAGCAAAATATTGTTGATTTGATTTTCGTGATTCTCTTGACGGTGCCAAACACTTTACATTTCCTCAACCGATAACTTGCTTACTCGTTCCCGTGTCTCAGCGCTAATTGCGGCTGTATATTAATTCCAGCATTGATAACTTTCCTCTTTTTTCTTCCTCTTTGCACTAGATTAACCGTAAATCACGCAACGGATTATGTTTCCTGATATATATCAGAATGGTAGATGATTATATCAGGTCGGACACGATTCACTGTCTTCTCTCGCTGCTTATTTTCCTGCAGCCGACGCTCCACTTCTGTCGATTGAAGAATCGTTCTCGAACTCACGAGGGATTATTATAAAGAACGCGGCTGCTAAATGAACGCGCGCAAACGAGCCCCGCCCAACAGCTTTGTCTATATGCTACGTCTGTGTCTACCATTTATATTTATAATGAGTCAACTCTGCCGCGAAGCAATTTGTACAAACGTGCGCGCTGGTATCGGTTTTTAATATTTTAATATTGGTAATGTCACAAGGGACCGTTCAGGATCTGTTATGACGTTAATACCCATATGTGCTGAAAGAAGATAATTACTGGCAAAAGATCGTTGCTGAATATGCGCTGCACGAGAGAAAAGCAGCTGAAGATGAATCAATGGATTTGTAACATACTGCTTAACAAATACAAATTCGATTAAACAAACTGCTATAATATGCTATTATGTTTTGTGTCAAAGCATTGCAACTTTTACGTTACGTAAAAACTACTATGCCCCCAGCGGCGAATTTTTTTGCCTTGAGGGAGTTGTTCTTTGTTTAAATAATGCCGCTCAGAGTAATCGAGATCTCGAAAGACTCAAGACCAATCATAGCGCTTTTCCCTCGTTTTCTTTTGTCCGCTCGGGCTCCTGCGGTTGCGAGGTGGCGGTTGCTAGGGTCGGTTGTTGATCCTTCCTTCTTCTTGAATCTTTCGGTGCAAGTGGCTGTGTTTTAACTCAGATTGAGAAAGTCATATTCTAAAAACTAACAAGGAAGACGAGGTGATCCGGTGTGGTTTCGGATGTTACACCATCTCTTGTCTGACAACGTCTGGGAGTCTCAAAGTTATCAACGTCACGGAAAACCATTCATTCCAAGGAGCACGCATGAGACTGGATTTCATACAATCATCAAATTGCCGAAGAGAAAAGCTAAGTGCAAGGATCGGTTCGGGTGTAGCTACGTCTCTTTTTTTAGTGTCCTCGGATCAGGGCTAACTCTCATCCTCTTGCGAACTGGATGAAGTTCATCGCTAGAGGATAGATCCGAGAGACTTCTCAGAGCTCACCCTGAAGGACTCATTCTCAGAGCCGATTCTCTCTCTTTCTGTCTCTTGTGTAGCATCTCTCTCAACAATACCTCAGAGTCATATCGCTCTCATAGTACATATATTACATTGAGATTAAGTTCAAGAACGTTCTGCTCTCAC
>NW_011967052.1:169859-171401 GCF_000949405.1 Vollenhovia emeryi | reverse complement strand
ATTGAGATTGTAATATTTTAATAATTTTATAATTCGAATTCGATATTAGTCAAATACGTTACGTTTCTATCCGTGTCCTTTTCTGTTAATAATCGCTTGATTATAGTCATTTAAAAACTACATTTAATATTATATTATAATTTAATCACTGACTATTGTTAATTTAAACCTTGCGTTTGATTCACCAAACCTTTGACACATGTTTTCACATTATAATTTAATTAGAATTAAGGTTGCGATATCTACGATCTCTTAAATTGTTACTCAATGGCATTAAAGTTTGCTCAAATTTAGCACGCATACTATTAATATTTCATCTCCGTCCTCTGGTCGCTCAATCTTGTGACGGACAGAAGTCCTGAACAACATTCATTAAACATTCTTGAAAAATAATAGAGTAATTCAAAAACAGACTGAAGGAGGAGGAGACAGCGAGAAATTAAAGACAAGCGTAAGAATAGTAATTTAATTCTTGTCGAATATGTAATACAAGAATCATAATATATTATTTATATGTCATACGTATTAAACACCATCGAGCGTGCCGTCCAGGCCACGCATACTGAGCAGTCGTATTTCTGTGCAATATTTAAGAAATGTTTCGTTTATACCAATAATCAGTTTAGCTCTCGTTTTGTGGAAGATCGAAATAAATGGTGCGTCGTGAAAGCTTTAACTTTACAAACGCGAAAAATTAACACTATTAACACGCATTGCGCAGAATATTTAAGCGTGCTATATAATTATTGAGAAAAGAGTAGAGTTCGTATTTATTAAAATTGATAATTATCTGTAAAACTGATAATTATAAAAAGATGTTAGAATAGCAACCGAATTAATTAATCACCTGACTGTATTCATTTAATCGATCTGGCCTCCCCGCAAAATAAACACATCAAAATAAACTCTATCGTATGATCACTTACTTGTATTATTATTGTCATTCGATTACTTTGTACCGCCTAACTCTTTACATATTTAACGAAAGGCGAACTCGCGTTATAGTGCAGTCTTAAAGTTGATCATTGTGAAAATGAAGAAATCTAAAGATTAGTTAGATACACTCTTGCAGAGAGTTAATTGGTCGAGACGTGCAGCGCATGAAAGAGAGACAAAGTTCCGTGTAGGACTATTAGGAAGTAGGAAAAAAGTGAGAAAAACGATATGAGGGACACCATTGAGATAAGAGAATAAGAATTTAGAGACATGCTTGGAGTGAGGTGCTGGAGGATGATATCGAGGGATGGGGATATCTAAAGGCTGAAGCTAGGAGGTCAAGGCTCTGGACTGTAGACCTGTGTCGGAATGAATAAATTATTTAATAATATCTACAACTCTTTAAAAATGTGAATATTCTATAGCATTGTTTGATTCCAGTGTATTGCTCACTTCTACCATGATAACCATGTAGGTCGTAACAGTTTTCAAAATCTGTAACAAGAAAAGTGTAAATATGACGCATTATAATGTGATCGGGTTCCAATTATCGAACATAATTTCTATATCACAAAATGTGATTATACAGGGTGTCCTGAAATTCGT
>NW_011967052.1:159442-169617 GCF_000949405.1 Vollenhovia emeryi | reverse complement strand
GAATCAAAATACCATAGCAAGAAAGTCGTCGAAAAAATAAATTAAAAAGTTATTTGCCATTTTTCGTTCCGAGCAGTAGTTTTTTTTAGATAAAAAGGTTCAAAACAGGCCAATCATACATTACGGTTGAACGGAAACTTGTCCGTGAGTCGCGCGTCGATAGTGTTAGTGCATTAACACTATCGACGCGCGACTCACGGACAAGTTTCCGTTCAACCGTAATGTATGATTGGTCTGTTTTGAACCTTTTTATCTAAAAAAACTACTGCTCGGAACGAAAAATGGCAAATAACTTTTTAATTTATTTTTTCGACGACTTTCTTGCTATGGTATTTTGATTCGCGAATTTCAGGACACCCTGTATACTTTATAAAGAACATGTGAAAGGAACATTGTCGTATCTTTATAATTAAATAAACCTTGTCATTTTATTTGACAATAAAACGACAATTATCTCTATATATTTCACACAAACCATGCTTAAGACTTGATTATCCAGAGTAAGACCGAACACGGAGAATGTCATGGGATGTTGCAAAATTTGAATACCAAACTGCTGAATCTGAAACGATTGCGGGCGATAATTATATAACACATTAACATAACAGCGATCATGTTAATGCGTTTTAAAGAAACAAACCTCCTCCCGCAAGTCGACATCTGCGTTGCAACCATAAATTGTATGAATAATTTCGATGGTTCTGTTTCCCTACAAATAGATGAATTGTGTACGAGTTATATTATCAAGATATTTTATTAGATGTTAATAGAAAAGAGAAATAAATTACCTCCTCGGCCGCGCTCTTGCAAACGCAACTTAAAAGAACTATTTGTGTAGTGTAAAGAGTACATAATGCCAGCTTCACAAATGTTTCTCCCACGAAATCTGCGACTTTGTGTTCGTTCATAAAGCATTCGACGTAAAACTTATAAAAAGTTTCAATGAGAAATATAATAATTACTCCTATTTCCCAAGCTACCTGTACTCCGAGAATAGTGCATATTATTTTTGATACTTTACACAACTCCAGGTGCACCTGTCTTAAAAATTTCAAAGATAATCAGATATATTTTATAAAATTCACTTTGTAATAATGCCTAACAATTGCCTGTACTCACTTGATTACTTGCAATAAAAATGTACATTTCTGACTTTTTGTCATTTTGGAGTTATTACGTCTTTGAGAATGATTCTGAAGTACGTTTTGAAATTCTTCTTTGACTTGTGAAGGAAAGTGAGGTTCAATGTGAAATACGATCGGATCACACTTCTCTGACATAGAATTATTTATTTGAGGCTGCGTCGCCTGACGCCATTGAAATATCATATTCGTGGGAATAACATGTTTTTCATAGTTCTTGACGTTTATGATTTTGCAAACATTTTTATCTTGAAAAAGGCCCGCTTTCATTTCTTTCGATAAATCCGTTAAGATGTCGCTCAAGAATTTGTTGATCAATCCAAGTTTTATTTGCAAGCATCTGCATTATTGTATAATAGAAAGTCTAGTGCTATGATACGTATTTTACAATAGAAAGTTAATATCTGGTACAATATCTAATATTTTATTTAATATCTAGTTTAAATTTATAATTATAGTTTCTCTTATCCTCGTGAAACGACTAATAAATCAGTATGTATCGGCGCATATTTTAATAATGTAAAACAAAATTTAGCGAAACAGTGTTAAGGTCTATCTACATAAGACGCAGGACGCGGGTCGCAAGTCGCAGAACGCGGAACGCAAGTCGCAGGTCGTAAGACTTTTGCGTCTAAGTATATAGTCCACATAGATACGCAGCGAGCTCTCTGCGTCAAAAGAAAAATGAATAAAATGTCAATCAGAACATAAATGTCATAACTTCTCTTAATTTTTTTTAACTTTATAAATTAAATCCCGCGTTGCTGCGGAATCCCAATTATATACCATTTACAAAAAAACTCAATTTCTCGCCTCGACGAGATCCTACGATATACGAGAATATTTGACAGTTGCCGCGATATGACAAGATATGTTCTGATTGGCTGGTCGCTTCGACGCAGGACGCGAAAGTTGAAATTCGCCCAACTTCTGTGCGTCCTGCGTATTGAAGCTTGCGGCTTGTTGCGGCCGGAAATACGTCACGCTGCGTCTAATCTTGCGACTTGCGACCCGCGTCCTGCGTCTTATGTAGATAGACCTTTAGGCACATAATTCTAATTCTCACATTAATATAATATTAATGTCACCGTTATGTATAATTAGTCATGTTAAGAAATACAATAGCGACTATCAGTTTGTCTTATATTAATTCGCGAATACACGTAGTAAGTACAAAAATAAGAATTATTTAAAGAGTCGATTTACATACCTCGCAAATATGTAGAATTCGAAGATATTAATGGAGTTGACGGTGTACGAGTACATACATATCAATAAAAGGTACATTGAAATAAATACGTCAGTGTTGATCCGCAAGTGACAGAAAATCAGGGTACACACAATAAAGGTGCATGTAAGCCAAATAACTGCGGTTCCAATCGTCAGGAAATATATTCTGTCATAACTCACTGTCAATCCCAGCTGTCGCAATGTTGCATCGATTTCGAAGATCTTTTTGTGACAAATTTTAAATTTCTAGAAACGTCAATTTATTATGAGACACTTATAATTTATACAGACGCATAGTTTTCTTCTAAAATTGTATTGTACGGTTTGTACACGGTTGTATACATAAACGCGGTGCAATGTAGATAAGTACTGTACATTACTTACCTTTGTATGCCACCAGCCTAGCAATATCTTCATTAACACAGATACAATAATAATATTCTTCAATAATTTATACAGGACAAATTCCAGCTTCATCAGTTTAATATTTACATAGTATTTTTCGTGCAGACGTAACCAGCCATTATAAAATATGATGTAAAGACACAAGAGATAGATCAGACTGAGCATAGGTCTTGGATGACCACGAGGATATTCAAAAACACGAAGTCCCAATAAACGGCTGCCAGTTGTCACCAAAGCTATCGCCTCAGAGAATTGCTTAGGACTCGTAAATAGCTTCATCTCGTCAGATCTCTGTCTTTTGTGATATTCCTCTGATATTACTCAATTTTTGTTATTTACTTGGGCAAAATATTTTTATTTTTTTAGTCTTCGGCTTATCAAACGTCTGAGATGTACAAAAGCAGATCGGTGTAGTATTGAGAAGCGATGTAAACGTATCTTCCTTACTGTTTTTATTCGATTTTCATGTCCTTCGCAGTGACACTGCGTCTGAAAATACAACTGTTCGGCAGACTTGGACGAACTCGTTAACTGATTTTCGGGTCTCTCGCTGTTCAGTATTTGACAGACATTCGACCAATAAATTGTTGACGTTCATAGATTTAATGTTATTCATAAATATGCATTAATTCCAGCATTGGTCACACTTGCTTCTAATCTCTTTTTACGTTTCTAACGGATTAACGTGTGAATGTTACGCAAAGTACTATATTTCCAGATCTATGCGAGAATGACTGACAATTTTATTAGATCGGACACCGACACGATTCACTGTTTTCTCTCGCTTGTTTTCCCGTCCTTGTCAATGATCCACCTTTGTTGATGAACGAAAGAATTGTACTTGAGCTCATGAGAAATTGTTACGAAGAACGTGGATGTGTTAAATATATGATCGTAAATGAGCCCTGCCCAATGGCTTTCGATGCTATCGCATATCTATAGTCAACTCTGCCTGTGAAGCAATAAGTAATTTGTTGTGCGCGCAGGGATCGTTTATATTATTGCTTTAATATCATCAGTAACGTAAGATCATAAGATACCATCCGGGATCTATTCTGGGATCTATTATCACACGCGTATGTAATGAAGGGAGAAAATTGCTGGCAAAAAATTACTCACGGCTCGCTGAGTAGATAGACACTACACAAGGGAAATGAAGATAAACCAATGGACCGCTATGCAATTGTTATATACGGCTTTACAATCTAAAAATATTTTTTGCTCACAAATGCTGCAACTGTTGCGTGAAAACTGTTGTACTCCTCAGCGGAAAGTTTTTTATTAATAGTTAACTTGTGTGAGCTATTACTGGAAAATACTATAGTTGAATACGAACTGAAGGAAAGTCAGGAGACCAAGATAAATGAAAGACAATCGTGCGAACTGCGAATGAACTTTGCACATTGTTTATTTCTTGCCAAATATGTCATACAGTTTAAACTCACGATTCATTACTAATTTATACGTCATTAAACACCTCAGAGTGCGTAGTGTGCGGTCAAATTTCTCTGTAATATTTATAAAATGTTTTCTTTACCTAACTACTAAGACTCAACTACCTTGCTTTGTGAGTAAACGATAGGTGTCGCGTTATGAAATCTCGTTATAAATTTGGGCGCAAAGCATTAACGTTCTTAATTATGGGCATCACGCAGAATATTTTGCAGTGTGTTACATAATATTATTGAGAAAAGAGCAAAATTCTTATTTATTACAATTGATATCACTTGTGAAGCTGATAATTATAAAAAAGATGTAATGGGAGCAAACGAATTACTAAATTGCTTAATTTTATACTTCACCGGTTGCCTTTAATTGATTTTTTAACTGTTTGCGAAATAAACATACGCGTAATACAAATCCTTTCATGTGACCATTTACTTGTATTATTATTGCCATTTATTCTCTTTACCACTTATCTCTTTAAATAATTGATAAAGGGCAAACTTACACGACAGCGTTATCTATTAAGTGCTGATCTTTGACAGAATAAAAAAAAATTGTACGGCTTAATTAGATAAAAGGAGAATTGTTTAGACGAGACATATGCAGAGTATGCAAGAGAAAAGAATTTAGCAAGAAATTTGTGGTGGTCTATAAAGGCGTTGGCAGAGACGCAGGAATCTCCCTCTTGGAGGGAGAAACTAAGGGACAATATCGTGGAGAATGAGGATATTCAGAGAATGAAACTCGATCTGGACAGCGCCATTGAAATAAATGAATTATTTATTAATATCTACAATTCCTTAAACTGTGCAGATTTTATGGCATTGTTTGATTCCAGCGTATTGCTCACTTGCGCCATAATAACCATGTAGATCGTTACAGTTTTCAAAACCTGTAAGAAAAAAAAAGTTAAATATGATGTGCATATAATATAATTGGGATAGAATTATAACAGTTTCTACGCAATTTATAAAAACTGTAAAAAGGACATTATCGAGTCTTTCTAATTACTTTCTAATAAATTTTGACGTTTTATTTCAAAATCGTTGAAACGCGAACCAACCGTACGTAACATTTCGATACAAACCATGCTTAAGACACGATTGTCCAGAGTAAGACCATACACTGAGAATGTTACTGGACTTTGCAAAATTTGCAGGCCAAACTGTTGTATCTGAAACAATTGTGGGCGTTATACATTAATATAACAGCAATTGTGTTAATGTATTGCAACAGCCAAACCTCTTCCTGCATGTCAGCGTCTGTGTCGCGATCATAAATCGCACGTATGATTTCGATGGTTCTGTTTCCCTGCAAATATTTTGTGCGCGTTATTTTATCAAGATCTTTAATTAGACGATTATAGATGACATGAATTACCTCTTCGGCTGCAATCCTGCTGACGTAAATCAAGGAAATGACTTTTATAATGTGAATAAGACACAGTGTCAGCAACACAAATGTTTCTCCGACCAAACTTCTGTGTTGGTTGATAACATATCGAACGTAAAAATTATAAACAGCTCCGGTGAGAAATATAATAATTACTCCTATCTCCCAAGCTATCTGTACTCCGAGAATAGTGCATACTATTTTTGTTACTTTACACAGCTCCAGGTGCACCTGTCTGAAAAACATTAAACGATAATCAGAAAAATTGTTATTTAAAACTCTTGTTCATTTTTTAAGAAATCGAAAATTTTGTCTCAAAAAGAAATCAGATAATGAAATTCGAATCGATTTTTACGAAAAATGCCAACTTTATATCTATCTATGTGCTCTATATATTTTTTCGTTTCATAGAGTTTACATCGTAATAATGTACTTATTAATTGCTTGTACTCACTTGATTACTTGTAATAGATGTTTACGTCTCTGACATTTTGCCGCGAAACTGTATCTTCCGGATGGATTCTGGGGTACGCTTGGCAATTGTTCTTTGACCTGGGACGGAAAGTGAGATTCAACGTGAGATATGCCCGGATCTTGTTTGTCTGACACAGAGACATTTCTTCGAGATTGCTTCCGTTGGCGCCTTCGAAGTATCATCCTTGTGGAAAGAACTTGCTTTTGTTGCTCGGCAGTTATAATTTTGCAAAAATCTTTCATTTCAAAAATGCCCAATTTTATCTCTTTTATCGATGGATCTGTTAAGCTCTCACGCAAAAGTTGGTTGACCAGCTCAAATTTCATTTTTAAATATCTACAACATTGTTTAATAGCTTTAGATATTATAATATGTACGTGTAATGCTTAAAGATCTAATATCTAGCATAAATAAATGATATTTCTAATGCAGTATCTTCTATTTGTACAATAACGCAGAATCTATTGCTTAATAATGTAAACCAAAATAACAAAGAAAATTATTACAATTAATATAACTTCAACGTTATACATAACATTGTGTGTAACAACTTACGTTAAGCAATACAATAGCAACTACTAATTTTGAACATATTAATTAGTGAATTCACGTAATAAGTTCACAAATTTCTGGATTAGTTACACAATAAATTAATTATGCACACCTTGCAAACATGTTGAATTCGAAGACACTAATGGAATTGACAGTGACCGAATACGTAAACTCCAATACTAGGTAAACTGCAGTGAATATGTCCGTGTTTATTTGCAAGTGAATGAAAATCACTGTGCATACAGTAAGAGTAAATGTAATCCAGGCAGTGAGGATTCCGATCGTCGCGAAATATATTCTTTCATAATTCACCCTCAATCCTAACTGTCGCAGCGTTTCATCGATCTCGAAGATCTTTTTGTGACAGACTTTGAATTTCTACAAATGACACTTTATAATTAGGCAATATTATAATTTATACAGACGCAGTTTTATTCTACAATTGTATTGCACAGTTTGTATCTTATGTACAGAGTACAATGAGCTTAGAAGCTGTCGAACGTTATTTTATTTGCTCACCTTTGTATACCACCAGCCTAGTAACATCTTTATTATCACTGACACAATAAAGAGATACATCATTAATTTGTACAGAACGTATTCCAACTTCATCAGCTTAAGGTTTGCATAGTATTCTTCTTGTATGCGCAACGTGCCATTACAACATAGGATGTAAAGAAACAAGAGATAGATCAGGCTGAGTATAGGTCTTGAACGACCGCGTGGATAATCAAAAACGCGAAGTCCCAATAAACAGCTCAGAGTTGTCAACATTGCTGTCGCCTCGGAGAAGTGCTTAGGCCTCGCAAATAGCTTCATCTCGTCAGATCTTTTCCTTTATCCGATATTCTCCGATTGCCATTTACTTGAACGAAATACCTTCTCCTTTAATTTTCAGCTGCTCGAACGTCTGAAGATTTATCCAAAATCAGATTGAATTTAGAAGCAGTAATAACTATCTATCGCATCTTCTTGAAGTTTCGTGTCGATTTTCGCATGAATATCACTAAAGATAGAACTGTTTCGCAGACTCGGGCGAAGTCGTTAATTTAATTTTACGTCTTTCTCGAAGGTGCCCAATATTTTATAGAGAGTCAACCGATAACTCGCCCAAGTTTCTATGTATGTTGTAACATTACTTACACGTATGTATTGACTCCAGTATTAGTCATACTTGCTTCTTTTCTTTCTTGATATTTGCACAGGATTAACATGGAGTAAATATTACACGTGTTATATCTATTTCCAGATATCTCTGCGTAAGTGGCTGATAATTTCGTCAGACCGGACACCAACACGATTCACTGTTTTCTCTCGCTTGTTTCCCTGCAGTCCGCTAGTCGGTGGTTCACCTTTGTCAATGGTCGAAGGATCGCACTTGAGCTCAAGAGGAATTGTTATGAAGAACGTGGGTGCCGCGAATGAACGTGCGCAAACGAGCCCCGCCCAATGGCCTTTGATGTTATCATATGTATCTATAAAGAGTCAATTTTGTCCGCGAAGCAATGACTAATTTGTTGTACAAATGTGCGCGCAGGAGTCGCTTATTATTGCTTTAATGTCAGTCACGTCGTAAGATATCATCCAGGATCTACGATAACACACATATGTGCTGAAAAAAAAATAAATTTACGGTGAAGATCGCAAATGGCTCATTGTTGCAATAAATATACAAACGCTGCAAGTAAATGAAGGGATAAACCAATGGACCGCTAAGCATTTGTTACACACAGCTTTAACAAATTCAAAAATGCACAGAAGAAACAATCGGATGGAATGTGCTATTTTACGCAAAATATTGCAGCTTTCATGTATAAATTATTTGCTCTTCAGCGAGAAGTTTTTTACAATGTCTTCAGGGAGCTATTCCTGGAAAATAGTAGAGCAATTCAAAGGCAGATTGAAGAAACGTCGACTGCTATAAATTAAAGGCTTGCATGAGAATTGTAAATTATTTCTTGCCGGCGATACAATCAAGACTCATAATCGATTATTAATTATAATACGCATACTAAACGTCTTAGACCTGTCACAGTCATCCCTGGGTACGCATACTGAGCGGTCAAATACTATCTCGAAGCGACGAGAGACTCAATGCGATGATATGAGATGTATCCAAATATGAGCATCGTTTAAAGAAGCAATTATCGTCCGTAATTATCGCAGCGAAGAAGTAATTGCAAGTTTTACCTTTGATTCTCGGACGTACAGATCTTAACGTGAATCGATGGTCGAGCATCGATGGCAAATCGCGAGGATTCAGCGAACACGCGATGATATCGGTCGCTAATTATTCGCAGAGAGCGATTGTATTTTCTTCACGTACTTGTCGAAAACGCGTATCACAAAAGACTAGTTCATTGTCGCCGCGTGAATGACCTTGCGTACGGCGTGACGTGTTTCACCGAGCGGCAAAAACCGAGCACGAATTCCAAGAAATGACGTAGCTCCATAGACCGAGCGTAGTAAACAATTCGGTCGCCGAGCGCCGGTTCCAAAAAAACGTCGCGTCGTTAACAGTTAACACCTCGATCGAGAACAATCTAGTGAGCCGAATTAGTCTTCGTGGTTCACTCGAGCGAGGCGGACGTTCCGCGCGTCGTCGCGTCGCTTCTCCTAACGCGATTATCTTTTGCGCAAAGCGATCGTCTCGTACGAGAGAGATTAATATTTGTCAATCGCGTTTAAGTAAGTGTCGCGATCCATGATCATATCGTTGATCTCTACGGTGATTTGTCGAGATAAAGATCACGCGTAATTTGAAGAGAAAGTGCGATAAGTGAATTACATACATAAATTATTTGTTAGTTTCGATACATCCACGAGCGATACTACCTTCTTTAACAATCGGAATCTGATAAATCTCTCTCCCGCTGTGCCTTAAAATTTTCGTCGGTTCAACTTAAACATTTGTCACGTTTAGATCAAAAGTGCAAGGTGATACATGAATCGTCGGGTAAAATGATATATACCGAAAAATTATAACATATCGATCGCTTGCCAAGAAATAATCTCTCGAACAATTATGCGTAAAAAAGTGCGCGTATAACGTAAAGTGTCCATTTTCGTCGCGTTCGGGAGTGCCGTTTACACGATCGAACTAAAGACTTTTCAAAGCCCATTTGAGGAGCAAGTATTCATTAAATGTCCGTTCCTGTCGATGGCCACACTTCTGAGATTTGGCAGGTGTTTGAGATATAATACTCGTCGACTCGAAGTGGAGGCGAACTTGACGGAACCAAATGCATACTTTCACATGGGCTTCAGAAAACGGGAGTGTAAAATCGCGCGAACGATCTTTGTGTTTTCGCGAGTGTGCCGGAGGACAATCCGAGAGGAGGAGGGGGCCCAGGAGAGGCATCGGGCGCCAGCGGAGCAACTTTACGGTAATTATATTTTATTTAGTGTAAAATCAATCTTTTTCCAGTTCATTTTGAGTCGTTTCATCTCATAATTCTATAATTTCTAAATAGTAATTGGAGAACAAGAAATAATTTAAAATCTTACACTGAAAAAAATTTCTGGTTGAATAC
>NW_011967052.1:147098-159124 GCF_000949405.1 Vollenhovia emeryi | reverse complement strand
TTTTTCAGTGTATAAAAGTTTATTCTCGTGAAGATCTTTTGCGGAACATCTTTCGCGCATTAATCGTTGAAACATCCAACCAAATAAAACGTTTGATAAGAAATACTTATATTTTACAATGTATATTTTCTTGAACTGCTTTAATAAATTCTACATTTGTTTGTTACAGATTCAACATGGCTCACTCCGCTGCTGTGCGTCGGGTGGTAAGTCCAAAACTTTTTTTCGACAAGGCAACGAATCTACATTTCGTAGATCGTAGATTGTATTTGGTAGATCGTAGATTAGTATATCTCCTAGATTCGTTGCCGTAAAATGGATTGGCTACAATAATTTCATGTTTATTTCAATACATTTCATCTATCGAAAGGGAGTGATCGCGATTTTTACTGTTGAAGGGTTGGGTGCTCCATAGCAGCACATCACACATTTTCACGTAAAATATGACGAATATTCTCGATGTATTCGTCGAGCTAATCTCTTGTAGCCTATCCATTTTTTATGAACAAATTTATGTACAAATTAAATAATGTGACGTGAGATTCTATTATTTTGTCCAGAAATGCTGAAACTTTATATTATTTTGATACATTATTTGAGATTATTGATCACTAGAATATTCAATTGTCGGTCTGTATATCGAACGGAAAGTTTCTTTTCTCTGGGTCTCACGTCACTTATCCTGTATGTGTATCTCGCGATACACTTTCAAGATGCGTCTCGCATGAATACATGCGTAGCTACATGCATCTTTGTATTTTCGCGGTCGGTCTTCGCGTTCACTTTTTTAACAAACTTTGAATAAATTATTAATTGTTTAATTTTCATCTATATTATAAATTATAATTTGTCGCGGAATGTAATTAATTAAAATAAATATAACGCGAAGTAAATTGTTTTTTTTCTGTATACATATATTTTTGAATTTAAAAATTGAGTCACGATGAGACAGTCATTATCTATTCTCGAATAAATAACGGAAATAAACATATATTTGATTAGTTTCATACAGCAAATTTTTTTAATTAATTTTCTTCTTTAATTAACTTCTCGTGGTCGTGCATTTCGATGCTATAGTTCGGACCGTACGAAATATCTGTCGGTGACGATAATAAACCGACTATGGAAGGAGTTTTCTTCCTTCCTGATCTCTGGTCAAAATGACCAGACTTATGGCCAGGAACAACGAATGGTAGGTCCAATCTGGCCCGACGAGGGAAGACTAAATACGACGAGATAAGTGGTTAATATTGGCCACTTTGATGGAGTATGTTAGTAAGGTGTACGAAATATAAGTTGATTTCTTCTCATTTGCCAAAATTCGGTTGGGTGATATTCTTATCTTTACATATTCTTGCATATGTGCAAAATTAAAAAGACCCCTATTAAATCTCTATTAAATCGCGCGCGTATCGCCCCAAATCGGACCTCTTATAAATCGCGTCGCGGTTTTAACGAAAGACTTGTAGGTTTATTAATAAAACGTTTAAACGCGGATAGCTAGGAAAATGGATAGGACTATACAGCGGAATACGGGTAGGTAGGCAGGGATTCGGGAAGGCATGAACAGGTGGACATAACTCGATAATTAAAGATAGATACAATTATAACTGCAATGTATTACTATTAAATATAATTATATTTGCCATCATTTTAGGTAAAATACTTATAATAAAATATATTTATAATAAAATATACTTTTAATAAAAAAAACTCTATAATTAAAACATATATTTTTAATAAAATGCATTAAATTGCACTAAAATAATTATTAAAATCATTACATTGTAATTTTGTTGTATTTATTTTAAATTTTACAACATTAGTTGTAGAAATTAGACAAATGTAATATTGAATATGCATTCGGATGAAAAATGTTGAATATGCAAGATAAAAGTTGTTATGCGTTTATTAAGTTTTTATTAGCATATAAATATAATTAGTGTAAAGTATATTACCAATACTTTAAATTTATACTTTCAAGACGCGTTCTACAAACGTGAATGTTTTATAGCCTCATTCGATTCCAGCGTATTGCTCATTTGCACCATAATAACCAAGTATATTGTAACAGTTTTCAAAATCTGTAATAAGAAAAGATGATGCTCTGTAATGTGATCGGACTCGAATTGAGAAAACAATTTCTACACTAGTTATAAAAACGTGAAAAGGACATTGCCGTATCTTCATAATTAAATAAACTTTGTTGTTTTATTTGACAATAAAATGACAGTTACAACGACAATTATCTCTACGTATAACAATTTGACACATACCATGCTTAAGATACGATTGTCCAGAGTAAGACCAAACGTTAAGAATCTCATCGGATATTGCAAAATTTGAATACCAAACTGTTGAATCTGAAACAAATGCGGGCGATATAATTATATAATGCATTAACACAACGGCGATTAATTGTGCTAATGTATTATAAACAAATAAACCTCCTCCTGCATATCACTATCCGAGTTGCAACCATAAAAAGTGTGAATAATTTCCATGGTTCTATTTCCCTACAAATAAATGTTATGTATACAAGCTATTTTATGCAAGAACTTTTAGATGATGATAGAGAAGAATTACCTCATCGGCTGCATTTTTGCAAACGCGACTCAAAAGAACAGCTCTTACAATATGCAAAGAACATAACATCAACGTTACAAATGTTTCTCCTACCAAACCTGCGACTTTGTATCCGTTTATAATGTATCGAACATACAAATTATATAGAGATGCAGTGAGACCCATGATAGTTACTCCTATCTCCCAAGCTATTTGTACTCCGTAAATAGTGCATATTATTTTTGATACTTTACACAGCTCCAGGTGCACCTGTCTTAAAAGCACAAAAATAATCAGAAATATTTTTATTTAAATCCTTATTTGTTTCTTAAGAAAATTTTTAAAAATGTTTTAAGCGTTTGCCTGAAATCACACATTAGGAATACCTTGACAAAATTGTTGGATTGGTTTATTAATTTTAGAGTTTACTTCGTAATGATGTATTTAATACTGGCCTGTACTCACTTGATTACTTGTAATAGACATTTACGTTTCTGACGATTTGTCATTGTGGAATTGTGTCTTCTAAAACGACTCTCGAGTACATTTTGAAATTGTTTTGTGACGTGAGATGGAAATTGAGATTCACTCTGAGGTACGATTGAATCTTCCTTCTCTGATATAGGAACGTTTATTCGCGATTGTATCCGCTGATGCAATTGAAATATCATCTTCCTCGAAAGAACTTGCTTTCGTTGCTCGACATCTATGATTTTAGCATAATCTCTCACTTCTAAAGTGTCTAATTTCATCTTTTTCGTTGATAGGTCTGTTAATATCTCGTGCAAGAATTGGTTGACCAATCCAAATTTTGTTCGTAAGCATCTGCATTGTATAACAGCACATTAAATATTATAATATTCTTAAAATTGAATATCTAGTAAAATTTTATATCTCTTACGAAAAAAGACACTCAAGTTTTGAGTGCTAACACTCGATTATTTGAATTTACTCTCAAATTTGGGCGTAAACACCCAGATTTAAATATTTACACTGGTGTTTACGCCCAAATTTGAGAGTAAATTCAGACAATCGAGCGTTACCACTCACAACTTGAGTGTGTTTTCCGTAAGGAATCTAGCATAATTCTATAATTGTTTCTCGTATCAATACGAATTAATAAATCAGTATAACATTGGTATAGATATATTTTAATAATATACAACAAAATTGAACAGAACAGAATTATATAATTTTATTTCAAATTAATATAATTTTAATGTTACTGTTATGTGTAATAAGTTACGTGAAGAAATACAATAGCGACTATCAATTGTTCACATATATCACAATATATTTTCATATATTAATTATTGCATACATATAGTGAGTACATAAATTTATAAATTATTTAAGAGTCAATTTACGTACCTTGCAAACATGCAGAATTCGAAGACATTAATAGAGTTGACAGTATACGAATACGTACCCACCAATATAAGATAAATTGAAGTGAATACATCGGTGCTGATCCGCAAGTGAAAGAAAACCACGGTGCACATAGTGAAGATGAATGTAATCCAAACGGTCATGGTTCCAATCGTCGCGAAATATATTTTGTCATAATTCACTGTCAGTCCCAGCTGTCGCAACGTTGCGTCGATCTCGGAGATCTTTTTGTGGCAAATTTTAAATTTCTAGAAACGTCAATTCATTATGAAACACTTATAATTTATTTAGACGCATAATTTCATTCTGAAATCGTATTATACTGTTCGTGTACCACAAACTCGGCGCAGTAAACCTGTAATTAACCGTACATTATTTTATTCGCTTACCTTCGTATGCCACCAGCCTAGCAACATCTTCATTATCACGGATACAATAACAACGTACTTTAATAATTGGTACAGGACGTACTCCAGCTTCATCAGTCTAACGTTTGCGTAGTATTTTCCATGCACGCGCAACCAGCCATTGCAAAATACAATGTAAAGGAACAAGAGATAGGTCAGGCTGAGTATAGGTCTTGGATGACCACGAGGATATTCAAAAACACGAAGTCCAGATATATGGCTGATAGTTGTCACCAATGCTGTTGCTTCGAAAAAGTACTTAGGACGCGCAAATAGCTTCATCGCGTCGGATCTCTGTGTTTCGCCGGATATTTCTCAATGGTCATTCACGTGAACGAAATATCTTCGTTTTTAATTTTCAACTGATCAAACGTTTCAGATGCTCAAAATCAGGTGTAATATTCAAAAGCGAAGTAGTATCTTCCTCGCAATTTTTTTTTTTCGATTTTCGTGTCTTTCGCAGTGACACTGCGTGAGGGTAGAATTGTTTCGTAGATCGCTTGGACGAAATTGTTAACTGATTTTCGCGTCTTTCTTGACGCTGCCGAATATTTTACAGACATTCGACCAATAAATTGCTCATGTATTTCAATGTTACTTACAAGTTTGCTGCATTAATTTCAGCATTGGTCACACTTGCCTCTTTTCTCTCTCGATACTCGACACTAGATTAACATGTAGATATTACGTTACGTACTATTTACCAGTACTATTCATACAAGAATGATTGATAATTTTGTCAAGTCGGACACCGACACGATTCACCGTTTTCTCTCACTTGTTTTCCTACAGTCGTTAAGTCGATGATCCACCTTTGTTGATGAACGAAGAATTGTATTTGAGCTCATAAGAAATTGTTATGAAGAACGCGGGTGCGTTAAATATATGTTCGCAAACGTGCCCTGCCCGATGGCCTTTGATGCTATCACATATATCTATAAAGAGTCAACTCTGCTCTTGAAGCAATGAGTAATTTCTTGCCCGCGCAGGGGATCGTTTATATTATTGCTTCAATACGAGTAGCGTAAGATCGTAAGATACCGTTCGGGATCTACGATAACACACGCGTACGTGATGAAAGAAGATAATTGCTGGCAAAAGATCACGCATGGCCCGCTGGGTATATAGACACAAGGGAAATGTAAATGAAGATGAACCAATGGACCGGTATGCACAGGGTTGGGAAGTAACTCGTTACTTGTAACGAAGTTACAGTTACAGTTACTTCTTTTTGGTAACTCTAACTTAACTTCGTTACTTTCTCTACATATGTAACTGTAACTTAACTCAGTTACATTTTTTCGATAACTAGTAACTAATTTAATAGTTACATTAATAATTACTTTATATATTTTTTCAACCTCCACAGATCGCATTAGGCCTTGCATTTGCGCATAAACGCCTTTATTGCCGCTTTACAATTCAGATGCAGATTCGATATTTTTATTTCTATTGCAAGGGAGTAACTACAAAGTAACGATTCGTTACTTTTCGAGTAACTGTAACTGTAACGCGTTACTCTTCAGAATTGGTAACTTGTAACTGCAACTAGTTACATTGTTAGCGAAAAAACTGTAACTGTAACTAGTTACTTTTATAAAGTAACTTTCCCAACCCTGGGTATACACTTTGTTGTACATACACCCAGCGAGAACACTAGGGTCGAATCAACGTCGAATAGACGTCAATAATTAAAATTTTAGAACTTAATTTTTGTATTAAATTTTGTATCAATAGTAATTTGTGTTTAATTTTGTAATAAATAGGTTAATTTGGCAGTTCTCTCCCATAAAATGTTAAAAGTATTCAGAACGATAAACGCAGTAATTTAATACAAAAAATAAAGCTCCAAAACTTAACTATTTTCAAAAACTGACGATTGGGACGCGGTTTCGACTCCATTGACGCCTATTCGACGTCAATTAGACGTTAGTGTTCTCATTGGCTTTACAAATCCAAATATATATCCGAGTAACAGACTGCCAGAATATACTGTTTTGCTAAAAAAAAACAGTGCAACTTTTACGTAAAAATTAGTATGTTCCGCCCAGCGATGAGTTTTTTACGCTAACTTGAGTTATGCCTGGAAAATAATTGAATAATGCGAAAGAGGACTGAAGAAAAGCCTAGGATAAATTAAAAACAAACATGCAAATGATCTTTGCTCTTTATTTATTTCTTGCCAAATATGCAATGCAATCTCGACTCACAGTCGAGTATTAATTATACGTCATGCATATTAAACACCTCAGAGTGTGTCAATCGATCAGGGCGCGCGTACTGTACAGTCAAATTTCTCTGCAATATTTAGGAACCGTTTTGTTTATACCTAGTCGTAGGTAAGTGGTGTATTACGCTTTTAATTACACGCACTACGTAGAATTTGAAGAAATTTGCAGTGTGCTATAAAGTTATTGAGAAAAGAGTAAAATTCTTCCTTTTTAATTGATATTTATTTGTAAAATTGACACAATTATAAAAAAGATGTGATAAAACAGCAAACGAATTACTAAATTACTTGATCGTTTTCTTTTTAATCGGCCTGTCCGCGAAATGAGCACACACATAAATAAGCACTTTCACGTGATTATTTACTTGTATTATTATTATCACTCATCCGCTTTGTGCCGTCTATTTCTTTACATATTTGATGATGGACAAAATCACGTGATAACATTGCCTATAAAGTATTGATCTTTGCCAAAAGAAAGAAAATATACGGGTTAATTAAATAAAAATTATAACACATTGTACGGACGGGACATATGCAGCGAATGCAAGAGGGAACAATTTCCCGAAAAGTTTGAGGGATTTTCCGAAGATAAGAGAGCCGTAGGGAAATCGAGAACAAGATGGTAGCTTGTTGACAAGGTCGTAATTAATAAATTATTTAATAATATACAACTCTCTACGATCCTTCTAAATGTGAATATTTTATAGACTTGTTTGATTCCAGCGTATTGCTCACTTGTATCATGATAACCAAGTAGGTCGTCACAGTTTTCAATATCTACAAATAAAAAAAAGGATAAATATAATGCGATAAGATCGGGATTGAATTATAAAAATAATTTCTACGTGATTTATAAAACTGGAAAAAATTGGTGAAAAATTGTGAAAAAGGTATTATTAAATCTTTTTAATAAATAAATGGCATAAATTTTATCATTTTATTGGAGAATCGTTGATATAAAGCCAATCATCTATACGTAACAATTTGGCACAAACCATGCTGAAGATTCGATTATTCAGGGTAAGACCAAAAGCGGAGAATGTTACCGGACTTTGTAAAATTTGAATACCAAATTGTTGAATCTGAAACAATAACGAGCGATAACAAAATACAACAACATGACAGCAATTATGTTAACATATTGTAACAAACAATACCTCTTCCTGCATATCAATATCTGCGTCGCACCCATAAATCTCATGGATAATTTCGATGGTTCTGTTTCCCTATAAGTAAACATTTTGTACGAACTGTCTTATAAAACTTGTTAATTAGATGACGATGAATGAAACAAATTACCTCATCGGTCGTATGCTTGCAAATGCGATTCAAGAAAATGGCTTTTATAATTTGAATAAAACACATTGACATCGTGAGAAATGTATCTTCTATCACGCCTACAACGTGGTGTTGGTTCATAACGTATCGAATATATAAATTATAAAGAGATCCGGTGAGAAACGCAATAATTAGTCCTATTTCCCAAGCTGTCTGTACTCCAAGAACAGCGCATACAATTTTTGATATTTTACACAACTCCAGGTGCACCTGTCTTAAAAACACTCAAAGATAATAAACATATTTTTAATTAATGGCCGTGTTTGTTTCTCAATAAGTTTTGAAGAAATCTAACTTAAATGTTATAAGTATTGTGCGCATTAAATTAGCCATTTTGAATACGGTAAAATTTGAATCAATTTTTACTTATAAAAGATGTCAAGATTCTACATTTAATTTTGTAGAATTTACTTCATAACAACGTTATGAATAATTGGCTGTACTCACTTAATTATTTGTAATAGATATGTACGTTTCTACATTTTATTTTGTAGAATTTACTTCATAACGACGTTACGAATAATTGGCTGTACTCACTTAATTATTTGTAATAGATATGTACGTTTCTGACATGTTGTCATCGCCGAATTGTGACTTGGTGGAGATTTATTCTGGAGTGCATTTCCAAGTTGGTTTTTGTTCTGGCGTAGAAAATAAAATTATGAGATACTGGCTCTTGCTTTTCTAATATAGAATATTTATTATTCGAGACTGCACCTGCAGACGCCTCCGAAATATCTTTGTGGCGGCAACTTGCTTTCGGTGGTCGGCAACCATGATTTCGGTAAAATCTTTCATTTCGAAGATGCCCAATTTCATCTCTTCCACTGACGAATCTGTTAAGCTCTCGCGCAAGAGTTGATTAATCAATCCAAATTTTGTTTTCAAGCATCTGCACCATTGTGTAATGGCATATTAAATATTATACGTTTTTAAAAAAATCTGTCGTAAATATATGATAGTTTTTCATAGAGTTTTTCATATCTTTGCAAAACGAAATTACCGAAACAAGTGATATAATTTGAATGTTAATCTTATGTGCAATATACGTATTATTCTATGTAATACAATAGTATCTAATAATATTTTTGTATGTATATTAACTGACTGATTAAGTGACGATAGATTCAATAAGTGCACAAATTTGGGGATTATTTAAAGAATTGATTTACATTACCTTGCAAATATGTAGAATTCGAAGAAATTGATAGAGTTGACAGACATTGAAAACGTATATATCAATCCAAGGTAAATTGCAGTAAGTGCATCCGTGTTAATCTGCAAGTGAATGAAAACTACTGTGCACATTATGAAGACGACTGTGATCCAGACAATTATGGTGCCGATCGTCATGAAATACAATCCAGTATAATTCATCGTCAATCCCAGCTGTCGTAATGTTGCATCGATTTCGAAAATTCTTTTGTGACAAGCCTTGAATTTCTACAAAGGTCAATTTATAAATAGGGAATATTATAATATAAAAACGCCTAGCTTCATTGTAAAATTGTATTCTATGGTGTACTATCAATCTATAATATACCGTACATTATTCTCTATTCACCCACCTTCGTATGCCACCAACCTAATATCATCTTCAATAACACTGACACAATAATGACATACATCATTATTCGGTACAGGACATATTCTAGCTTCATCAGATTCAAATTTGAATAGTATTTTGTTCCCATAAGAAACTCGCCGCTACAATATATGATGTAAACAAATGACAAATAGATCAGGCTGAGTATGGGTCTTGGATGGCCACGAGGATATTCGAAAGCACGAAGTCCTAAAATACAGTTGAAAGTTGTCACCGGTGCTATAGCCTCGGAAAAGTATTTAGGACGCGCAAATAGCTTCATCTCGCCAGATCTGTCACTTTTGCCCGAAATTCCTTGATTTACTCTGGCAAAATATCTTTGTTTTTAGTTTTCAACTCGAACATCTGCGATGTTCAAAATCAGACCGGGGTAACATTCAGAAGCGAGGTAGTCGCATCTTCCCCGCAATTTCTCGCCGATTTTCGCGTCTGCGCCACTACGCCCGGAAAACTGTTTCTCAGATTTATTGTCGGGCGAAGTCGTTAATTCGATTTTTCCCGTCCTTCTTGACGGTATTCAATATTTTACAGACATTCAACCGAAAACTTGCTTATGTTCCTATGTATATTTCTTGCCGTGTTTCTTTCTCGACACTTTCACTAGTTGAATGCGTAAGTACGTATATTAAGCAACGTGCTGTATTTTTAGGTCTATGCTAGAATTATTAATAACTGTGTCACGTCGGACATCGACACAACTCACTGTCTTCTCTCGCTGTATCCGCTTGTTTTCGTGCAGTTTATACGTCGGTGATCCACCCTTGTCGGTGAACGAAAGAGTGCACTTGTGCCTAAGAGCAATTACGAGCAATTATAAAGAACGCAGTTGTGTGCAAACGAGTCCCGCCCTCTGGCCTTTGATATTATCATATATGTGTGTATATCTATGAAAAATTATCTCTGCCCGCGGAGTAATGAATACTTCATTATACAAGTATGCGCGCACAGGGATCGCTTTTTATTATATTAATGCAAGTAGTCACGAGATATCATCCGGATGTACATATTACAATACACACGTGTCTGCTAAAGAACTGTTGACGAAGATCACAAACAGCTCGTTGCTGACAATGAGTATGCAATCGTCGCACGATGCACAGATGAAAACGAATTAATGAATAATAAGCATTTGTTATATGTGACCAGGGTTGGGAAGTAACTCGTTACTTGTAACGAAGTTACAGTTACAGTTACTTCTTTTTGGTAACTCTAACTTAACTTCGTTACTTTCTCTACATCTGTAACTGTAACTTAACTCAGTTACATTTTTTCGATAACTAGTAACTAATTTAATAGTTACATTAATAGTTACTTTATATATTTTTTCAACTTCCACAGATCGCATTAGGCCTTGCATTTGCGCATAAACGCCTTTATTGCCGCTTTATAATTCAGATGCAGATTCGATATTTTTATTTCTATTGCAAGGGAGTAACTGCAAAGTAACGATTCATTACTTTTCGAGTAACTGTAACTGTAACGCGTTACTTTTCAGAATTGGTAACTTGTAACTGTAACTAGTTACATTGTTAGCGAAGAAACTGTAACTGTAACTAGCTACTTTTATAAAGTAACTTTCCCAACCCTGTATGTGACTTAACAAATAGACAAACGTATGTTCAAAGAAACTTACGACTGGGATGTGAATTCTGTACAAAAGTATTGTCGCTTTTACATAAAAGTTGTTACACCCCAACAGAAAATTTTTCGTGTTACCTTGAAAGCTGTTTCTGGAAAATAGTTGGATAATGCAAGGGACGGAGCGAAGGAAAGTTGAGAGACTGCGATAAGTTAAAGACAAGTGTGAGAATGGTCTTTGCTCGTAATTTATTTTCTTCCGAATATTTGCGATACAGTCACGACTCACAACCGATTATTAATTATACCTCAGGCATACTGAACATCGTAGAGTGTGCCGTCAGTGCAGTCCGGGACGGACGTACTGAGCGGTCGAATTATTCTGTAATATTTAAGGAATGCATTTTGTTACATTTGAATTACATATTTACACAATGAATAATAACACAACTATTTTCTTATGCGGAGTAACGAAAGGGATCGCGCGTCACGGAGCCTATTTAGGAACGCGATAGTTTGACGCTTTTATTATACACATCGCGCAGAATATTTTGCAGAGTGGCTTAAAGTTATTGAGGGGAGAGCAGAATTGCCGTTTGTTACAATTGATATTTATTTATGATAATTACAGAGACATTAATAAAATGTCAAACAAATCAATAAATCGCTTAACTATATTCGCTTTGATCGCTTCTTAATTTGCTTGTCCGCAAAATGAATACACGCAGAAATAAACTCTTTCGTGTGATCATTTACTTGCCAATTATCAATGTCATTTGTTTGCTTATACCGCGCTTATCCCTTTACATGTTTGATGAAAGACGAACTTGTATGACAACGATGTCTACAGGTAAAGTGCTGACCCTTGCCAAAACGAAGGAATTTAAATAACTTAGCTAAATTAATCTAT
>NW_011967052.1:113294-145135 GCF_000949405.1 Vollenhovia emeryi | reverse complement strand
CGTTATTGGAGGTGGGTGTGTTAATCTAAATAATTACCCTAAAATTTAAAAGCCATTTTGTAGACCAGGTTTTTAATTTTACGAAAATGAGTCTCGTTTTAATCCATCTGTGTTTCTCTCACAAGAGAACCAATTCGACTCACGAGGACAATCAGTCTCACGATCTTCGAGCGATCGAGTCGCATAATCGCATTTGCAGAGAACCAGGAAAAGAGAGGCGCAAAGCGACGAACCGTGAAGTTGGCCTCCTCGTCGGCAATTCCATTCTTTTTCACTTAAGCTCGTGTGCCGTATAATCGACAACGATCGGATACGCGCGGCCGGACGATGGCTGTCGAGGGTAGTAGGAAAATTTGAAGGTACGCGAAGGGATAGCAGTCCCATGGGAAGCCTCTCCATTGTCCCGAGGTGGCTCAGTAATCCGCAAGAATCGGATAGATTCGAGAATATCGACACTGCAACGCGACCCTACACGATTAACGCAACTCGCAAAGCGACGGTTACATCTTCAACGATTGTTGATTGTATCGAACAACGGCATATTGCTTTGTCATCGAGTGCCTAAACATCTGCGCTAATCGATCGGCAATCGTTCGGACTCTGTACACAGAGATCGAAAGTATAACTTGTCCCAGAAGACTTGCCCGAAAAAGAGATCATTCTAGAAACTTAAACCTATAAACGTTAATGTTTCTTAAAGTTTTCTGGTCGAGCACATGAGGATGAAAAAATCGTCATGGTTTTCTAAATCTTCTTCGCAGATTCAAGCTTGAAGTACGTGATTTAAGTAAGCAATATAACAGATTGCCAAACGAAGTATCTCGATTTTCGAGAGCTTCTTGTCCGGCGGCAACGTCGGCAGTAGCTTTCGCAGTTCCGCAAATGCCAAGTTGAACGCCTCCACTCTGACCCTTTCCCTAACGAGATAAATATTGTTCACTTTAGTAATAATCTTCCCTTCGTGGTAAAGAATTTTTAAGACACGTCATAAAACTACGCTTTTGAAATTGAATAAAATTCTTCGGACAATTTTTCCCGCTAACATTTTCAATAGAATACAAAGGGGTGCGTTATCGAAAGCACTTGTGGTGTCAGTAGAAGCACCAGAGGTGTACTAAGTGAATAAAAAAGGAAGGAATTCGTTAGTGAGGATAATTAGATTGTTTCAATAGGATTTTCAAACTTAGATAGGGAAGACATTAAGAAATTTTACTACAAACTGTGGAGAACGAGTCCTTGAACTAGTTTTAATAAATTAATCAAGGCTAGAAATGAGGCAGGAGTTGTTAGAGTCGGAATTGGCCGATGAAGAATATCAAAGAACGGTTTCAATAGTGAGAAATTGTTCTAAATTTTACTGACAATTCCGAGAGATGCTCCAAGTACTAAAATTATTAAGAATTGTGTTATACCTAAGTGATTTCTTCACGTCTCTATTTTACTACCCGTTTGTCTTTGTCGCGGGATTGCGATTCTGCGCTTGTCGTAGTCTTACCGTGTGGCGTGTGCGGTTCGATACTTTTGGGTGGCCCGCCTTCGCCTGCGTCTCTCCTCTCTCGACAAGGTGCCCGAACCAGGAGCGCCTACGCCGTTAACGGCGACTCCGTGGCCGCTGTTCGCCATGGGAATCGTTCTATCCTCGTGCACGAAATCGCAATTGAAGCTCTTCATATATGCCTCTACGTTTCCGGAAGTGTCCCTTTCAAAAACGTTCAGTCTCTGATCTACCGCGAAAAATTATCTTCTCATCTTCGCCCTGGACGTAGATTCGTATCGCAAAACATTGCTATCTCGCTTCTCGTAGCATGTAGCTGCAATTATAGTTACCATAACTGTCAATCGGGTATCCCAAAACGCGGATAACATTGTGGCAAATTCAATTTTGTTGCATGTAACGTTGCAAGTATCAATAATACGTCGACATTCGTCTTGTGTTGCAATGATCTTTTGTATAACTCAAGCTTCCGCTCTCAGTTCACATTTATTTTAATTATTAATGTCGCGATACAAGTAATCTATTTTGTCGTATGTTATATGTCATTGAAAAGGATCACATTAGTTGATCGAAACGTTCGACTACCATGAAGGTCTTGTACATTAAACTGTTGTTTTTCGTTTCTAACATCCTCCGCCGGCTCTTGCTGCCTTCTCTTTCTATTGATTTTATTGTTTTATTATCAGAGCCCTTAGATTATAATCATTCGGTATTTTTGGAAAAAGTCGTTAACAGACGCGAAATAAAATAATCAAATATTTCGCACCCTGGGGATTTGCGAAAGCCTACGAAAAAATGTAGCGCAAAAGGGTTTATCCTACGTTCCAGGGTATTGGGGTTCGGTGGGCGATAATTGGATAGCCAAATATTTGTCGATCACACAAACGTAACTTATGTAAGAGAATTATAGTCGTAAAGGAGGATAAAGTCGGAAGTAGACAGGCTTCAAGAGAAATGGAGATATTACGTTAAAAACGGTTCGCACTTTCCGTACGTGGATACGAAAAAGAAAGGAAGAACGCGTCATAAATTTCGGGGACTCTGGAATTCCATCGTGTCACCGAAACGGTCGTTTTGAAACAGTCGATTTACGAGAACGTTGCATCATTGAGAGAATGCGCGGTTCGCGATCCGCATAAGTGACTCGTTCTTCATCAAGTATTGACGAAGAGCAACCCAGGACGACTGCTGCCCGATCTGATTCTCATGGTAAACCGGCGATTTGTATGAGCGCTCGCCACTCTCTTTCTCCCCCCGCTCCTTTCTTTAATATTTCAAAGAAAACCACCAGATTTCGGGCGACAAGTCTCCTCGGCGCTTCTTTTAATATTTATCATGGCACTGCTATCCAGTCAAATCGATGCAATTCCCTGCGGATTTTTTTTCTATCCTTACGACTTCACACCGCACGATTTTATATGACCTCAATTTTGTAGAAACGTGCTCTTTGCAATTCTTAGAAACTGCGATTGTGACCTGCGTTTATATTTTAAAATTATTAAATTTAAATGGAAAATTTCAATGAAGAGAAAGGAAAATAAAAATTAATAATTCGTTTTTGTTTAAGACTGAAACAGGAATAGCGCTTTGTAATCCTAGAAAATGTTTTAAATGGTATATAAGTTATAATAGCACGCACAAATTTAATTTCGGAGATTCTCATATGACGCATCTCACATCTTTTTATAAAATAAAAAGTATGTTTTGCATATATATAGATTACCTACTTCTATATACATTTAACATGCTTTTTTATTTATCTGTCACTTACCATAGTCTCCCAAAATAAAAGGTAGACTTCCAAGATTTCTTTCGCCTGTTTTCATCCGGTTTGAAGCAACATCACTCTTCCCTGTCGTCCTCGATTAAATTCATCCACCAATTAAACAATCGTGCACAAAATCTTATCACTTATTATCTTCCTATTGTCAGCACGGGAAAACTCTCTTGCGGACTCTTCAAAATATTCCACTTTGCCAAATCACTCGTTAATTTATCGGTTCCGGATCGCGATTAGATCGACGTCGATCGTTAGCTTTATCCGCGGCAACAAGATCGCCTCTGACAACATCTCGATCTCCCGGCTTCGACGAGATCGTTGAGAGAGACAACGGGCAGCATCCCTGGCGGAAAAACTGACGTAGGGAAGGGTGAGTCTGGGGGGCCTGCGGGTAGGGGTTGTTTCATCTCCCGTAACCACGCCCTTGATTCCGCCGCAGCCTCCCTCGCCCTCTCGTTTCACCAGCATCCCTGGCGGTATCCCGGACGTTCTCCAATCGACAATCGAGAGACATCCCGGTGAACCCGCCCCGACACCTGATGCCACGTCGCCATTCCGCCGCATTTCGTAATTCACGCGACAGTATTTCACACAAGCCTCCTGGATACGCGGACCATTTTATCGATCATTCGACGTCTCGGCATTGAAGATTTTTGAAAAAAACCAATGTCGATTTCCCACCGCCGGAGACGATAATATTTCACCATCGAGTGCGTATGCAACGCATTTAAAATATTGCGCGTTCACGTTCTTTTAAGAAAGGATCTTTTGCTTATGATCTTTACCTATAATGAAATAAAGGTAATGAGTCAATAATTATTATTAGTAAAAATAGATCTGTGCCGTCATTCGCCATCGTCGAGAACAAGTAATCGATAGCGCGTCATCGTATCTGATTTTTTAAATAGATCTATATGTCTTGTCATTAACATTAGAACAACCGGCGTTATTTTGGTACACGTAAAAGTCTTATATATTATACAAAATTTCGGAATTAGAATGGTTGATGGAAAATTAATTGGCACACGGTAAAACAATGCTGTTGAATTAAAAAGATGAGGTTGCTTGAATTAAACGATAACGCCACAGGCTGCCACAAACATAAATAATTCACTCAATTGTCTTTGCTATGGATTTTAATTTTAAGCATTGAACTAAATATTCAGATTGAGACAACTATCTGATATTTTTCGTTAGTTAATTCGTTCATTTCGTTTATCGATGTTGTCTCAACGATTTTATTTCAATTACACTGATCTTCTTGTTTATACATCATTTTTTCCGTGCACATATAATTATAGTCTCAACAAAAGTCGACATAAATTCCAACAAAACATCTTAACAATTTCTGTAATTTAAAATAAGAAGCTTTAAATCCGTTATTTTTATGGGGTTGGTTGTTCTTGCGTTCAGTATCTTTTAAATCTGGAATTAGAATATTGTCCGCACATACCAAAGGTTTTTATAGCAGCAGTTTTATTTACGGACTAACATTTTCTATTAGACATGACATTTAATCTACACGATCGGTGACGCATCCCTCTTTTGCTGCGTCAGTGATAAAATCGACATGTTGTCAGACTTCAAGAACAAATTACTTGGGAACTTTAATTAAACGGCTACTTTATTACCAAGAAACGTGGCATGTTTCTTCTAATTATTTTAGTAATTATTAATAAAAGATAATATCACAATTGCAATATTTAGTACAACACTACTCGAGAGATGCTAACACGACGTTATTGCACATAGTTTTATCATGAAAAGAATTTATTTCTCTTTTGAGAGGATTGCTGTGACGTTTATTTTAAAATGTATTGTAGGAGCAGCGAGCAAATTGAGGGTGTGTTCATTGGTGTAGTATAGATTTCTTTGGAGGATCAGGTGGCGGACGCGTCGCATCTGCGTCGTTCGGCTATAATAATAATCACAGACGCATCTTCTGTCGTGAAACACTTTCATACAAGCCCGATATCCACTCGGTCCATTTGTATTTCGCAGCGACGTATAGCTGCAATCTTTTATCTCATAAAATACGCACGCAGAATGTTTGAGAACTTCGGTTATGGCTCAATAAAATTCGATGCGCTAAATTGACGTCGAAATTGAGAAAGAATAATTCAGATTAGTTTGGAAATTGTATTTGGAACGCAGAATTTTAGAAAGATCGAATTCGTACAAGAGAAAGAGAAATAAAATTTTTAGAAACCCCTTGATCAATTTTGATTTGCAACGCTGTTTTAATTATATATTTATTATACGCTTTATTTGTCGTATATGCTCAAATAATTTTTACTTCCACATTTTCACTTTTATTACTTCAATCTTTTCCATGTTGAGAGCTCAAGAAAAATCAATTTCCTTTCGAGCCTATCGTCCTTCCACGGGGCTCGAATGTTTGGTGCAAACCCAGAAAGGTTTAGCCCACCCCCGCTATCCCGCCGCCTCCATAGGGGGCAGAACCGCGGAACCCGCAATTATGCAAATTGGTCAATCGGACTTTAATCTACTTCCAATCCGGCGGCCAACACCCATCTCGGAAATTGCTCGCGCGAGGGTTGACGCGTGCGGTCGAGAGTAACTCTCGTAACGACGAGGCGCCGCGTGCGAATGCGCGCGTGTACGCGCGGATATGACCGATCGTCGCCGCGACAATCAAGGACGTGGGCACACGCCCTGCTCGACGCACGCGATTAATGTGTTCCACCGGGCGTCTCGGGTGTCACGAGATAGTTCACACCTCGTTACCACGATCCTTTTGACGGTCGAAACCCTTTTTCCCATCATTCCGCCAAACGCACGCCTTCATAAACGTAGTCACAGCTATTACGGATTTACGAAATAAGTATTATTGACGCATAAAATAAAGATTAAATATTATTTTCAACATAAATGTACCAATATTATATTTATGCGTGTTGACTTTTGCAGTGTCATGAGATTTTAATTAAGATAAATTATGTAATAGAAACGCCTACGACGATTAAAGTAACATTTTTCGCAATCAATTTATTTACAGATATTACTTTACCGATGCTTAATTAACATCGATTATTAAATTGATTGTCGAGGTATATTTTTTCGACTTCAGGGCAATACTGTGTTTCAAGACTGATAAAGTTATTGTGCAATTGTTGTGTTGAAGAAAATTAGGTACATATGTATATGCAAAAATATTTTTAAGCACGAATATCCATGCAGTATACCGTCATAGGCGTTTCTATTATATGATATATTTAAATATCGACGGTCGAGTTCACGTAAATTATTATTTAAATTTAACACAATGTTGAAAAATACTTTTTCTTCAGCCTTTAATCTTAAGAGTTCAATATATTATTATTGCAAATATACAATCGTTAGTTTTGTCATTAAATTAACATCACTAATATAATTAAATTAACGTCGGTTAATAAAAGATATTAATACATGAATATGTATTACAGTAGAGTTGGGAAAGTTACTTCATAAAAGTATCTAGTTAGAGTTACAGTTTTTTTTCCTTAAAAATGTAACTACTTGCAGTTACAGGTTGCCAATTCTGCAAAGTAACGCGTTACAGTTACAGTTACAGTTACACGAAAAGTAACGAATCGTTACCTTGCAGTCACTTCCTTGCAATGAAAATAAAAATATCAAATCTGCAATTTGAATTGTAAAGCGTCGATAAAGACGTTTATGCGCAAATGCAAGGCCTAATGCGTTCTGCGAAGGTTCAAATATATATAAAGTAACTATTAATGTAACTGAGTTAAGTTGCAGTTACAGATGGAGAGAAAGTAACAAAGTTAGAGTTACGAAAAAAAGTACAACCTCGTTACAAGTAACGAGTTACTTCCCAACCCTGTATTACAGTTATGTTACAGTTATGTTACAGTTACATACAAATACACATATGTATACATATAACTTGGGAAATAACACAACGTTAAAGAAATATATCTAAATGTTCCAATATTTACGAAGGAAAATTAACAACTACAAACGAGATATCGTCGGATTTATGCTCGTAATGATTAAAAGAAGAATAAAGTGAATCAAGTTATATGAAATAGCAGTGACAGCAACAGCACGAAACCTATAAGATAAAATCAATACTGAATAGTAGACCTTACCAAGAGACTACATTGTCCGTTACCTTCGTATGATCAACCCCTTGCGCTACAATTAAATTGATTTACAGGTGCAGGGATTTTATCCAGAGAGCTCAACGAGTCGATATTCCAGCGCAAAGAGTTAAACTTTCAAAGCTACTCGTTTTTATGTACTAATTAAAAGAAATGACTTCAGCTTAAAAGATAATAAGTAAACGTGCATATTGGCAAAAGCGTTCGAGCAATACTTTAATAACAATTAATTTTAGCAGCGATCTATGCGTTACACTAAACATTATATTTTTGTATATGATTATTTGGGTATAAAGTAAACAAATTTCTTATAAAATAAATCATTCTTTTCGATCCCGCATAGGAACATGGGCGTTCCTTAATCCTCAATTTTCTTTGCCGTCACACATATTCAATATACACATTCCTATATAACGTAAACGTCGGCATAGAAACATTTACGAAGCAAGTATACTGAAACATGTCAAACATTTAGAAAAGTAGCACAAGCGTAATATAGTATAGTTACAGAAAGAAAAGTTACAATAGGATTTATATGTCCAAATTAAAGATATTTCTTGCAAAGAAACGCTTCACCTCTTCATGATTTCATTATTCCCGGATATTCGCTATTCAATCAATATCTATATAATAAATATAATAATCAATGTGTTTGTTAGATATTTAGACGAATTATAAATAAAACATATACTCGACGTTGAGACAGCCGATTGAATCTCACTACTTGTCTTTCACCGACACCTTTTTTATGGTTGCAATCGCGAAATTGGCGCCATCATCGCCTTCCGATCGATGCCGCTTTCTATTGATTCCGTCCCTCGAATTTCTCGTATTCCCGGAGATGAAGGAGTCGACCTCTCTCTTTGATCGCCGAGCCTTCCACGCTCGTCGCATTTCCGCCCTGACTTCGCCGTTCAGCAGGCAATAAAGGAAAGCCACGAAGGCGCCCTATAAAGCACAAATGTGCGCATGAGTATGTACATTATGCCAGAGAGTAGGTCCTTTGTGCCACAAGTACCTGGAAGGACGCGAACAGCTGATCGCAAAAGAGCCAGACGAGCTCTACCCGGTAGTCCTTATGATAAGATAATCCCAAGAAAAAGGTATAGTGTATCCCGAAGAGCGGCACCAAAACCAGAGTCGACTTCGCCCATCTCCTGAATTAAAAATAAAAGTGAATACGCGTCTAAAAGCAGATTGTTTAATTTCATTTTTGAAAATATGCTTAATTGAACTTTTCATCGAAAAATATGATTTTTGCCGATAAATGCCCCCTCACGGGATATAATAAATGAATCTAAAATATGTTTATATCAATTAAAATTTTATACGTATTAACTTGTATTTCATCTTCTTCCGTTGCAAATGCACCGACGTCTTCAGCTTCACAAGCAAGACGCGGACGATGTTGAGGAACAGTAGAAAATTAAACTGAAAGACAAAGATAAGACCGCTTAAATATCCACTTCGGATGCCCGTATAACGTTATTCGACATACCAAAATGGATATGATAATTGGTATTCTTATGACGAGAAACAATGAGGAGTTCTGATAAGTTGTCCAGCAGAGAATGTCCTCGATAGTCAGCCGTATTATAATCCACGACACTACTACCAAGACGGGGAGACCTGTTTCATGGGATTAGATCTGAGTAAACTGCGACCCAATGAGATTTAAGAGGGTTACTTTAGATTCTAAACAGTTTTAAGTAGATTTACCCCATCCTAGCACAATATACAGAGTTATTGTGCTGGTGTCGGTACATAGTGCCAGGAAAACCAGGTTGTGCAAATACATTCCTTCCATCAAGATCCACGAGTAGTTTGCCACGATGAAATATTGCCAGAGACTCGTAATGACTTTGCAGGCCCAAGTCTGAAAAACGTCGATTAGTGAAAATGAGGATAATCCGTTTAAGAAGAAAGATAGAAACAACAGCCAGGCGGACAATTTGAAATATTTATATAAGCAAACAGAATAGCAGCGACGTGAGGATTTAAAGATTATTAATTATATATTAAATATAATTAATAATCTTTAATTTTGACGAAAATATAGCTTGTAAGATTGCCATAGAGACTTATAGATAAACAATCGGAACAGAGAAATTATAGAGAAAAATTATAACGCAGTTGAAACATTAAATAATTAAATATGAATCGTATCTTTGTCCTCTTTACATTGCGCTCCCTGACAAAAGCACTCTTCCCGTCGACAAAGACGACGTCCCAGGCCAATCCAATACCGTCTATAAAACTCCAATCCTTGAGGAGTGCCATGAAAGCTCTCATGATAAAGGACGCAAACAGATGCATGTGTAATCTATTTCTGGGATTCCTAAGTTTCCTACGTGTATATACGGGAAACGTGTTAGCGTTAAGTGGAGAACTCTCAAAGAAATTAAAAAGAAATGATAATTTGTGTGCTCAGGTGAGGAAGACACTCACCTAAGTAAGGAGAAAACCACCATGGCAACGATTAAAGTGGTGAACGAAGTCACGTATCCGATATGCGATACCATTCTGATAATCGGCAGCCATTTCTGTCAAATAATAATAATGCAATAACATATATAAACCTGCATATATAAACAAGTTTTATTTTAAATCTGTTGCATTCATGTGTTAGGCTTAAGGTTTAATTTGAAGAAAATAATCCCGTATATCTGTTGTAACAATCGCACAAAGTATAATTATATTATTATAGTCTAAAATTTTGTCATAACAATTAACTGCACATCTGTACAATCTGTACAATTAATTCATCTGTATGTCTTCTTTACAGAGAAATATTAAATCATATGTATTATAGTTACTCGTCAAGTTTAGAACTGTGTATAATATAGTATAACGAATTTTATCAATGGTAACATTTTATTTCTCACTGACGGAGCTCGAAGGAATATGAAAGCCAAGAAATTGCAAATTCCGTTCTTATTAATTCGCTCGCGGTTTACTAAATTATAAACGGCAGGCGGGCGGATTCCCGATCTCGATGCTCGCATAGCCAGGACGAAGCTTACATTTAGCAACGCGTACTCCGCCGGCGTTTCGTACCACCGCGAGTAAGTCAGATTCTTCTCGGCGATGTAACGCGTGCTGTTCAGCACGCACAGGCTGTAGTTGCTCCAGGCGACCCCGTCCGAGTTCTGGTACCACTCGCCGTTCGCCAGGCAGACCTTGCTGGCCACCGTGAGCGCTCTTAAATTGTCGCTCGCGAGATCGGTGTATCCCATGATCGAGGCCGGTGGACAGGGCAAAGTGGCTGTTCCTGGTGCGTCAGTGCTGGACCAGCAGAGTATACCGTCGAAGGTCGGCGGACATTGACGAATCTCTGTTCCGTTGCCTTCGTCGATGACGGCGCTGGTCTTGGCGATGCCGCGATAATTCTTCAATCGATCCTCATCAGTGACGTTGTCCCCGGATAAACTGATCCCGATGGCTTCCGACATCGCGTCGCCAAACATACCTAGCGTGGGCGTTCTCGTTGACGGCATGTCTAATTAACACGTAGAACATTCATATTGAGGTCCAATTCCGATCGATCGTCCAATTTCCAATCAAGCTTGAAGGGACCTTACAAACTCTTAAGACGTAAAAGATTTCTCGCGAGATGTAAATTTCGTAAGAATTATCGTGAGATTCGTCATTCTTTTAGAAACTAAATTAATTTTGAATTTTTAGTAATTCGTCAAACAGATATTTGAATAATATACATTCGAGCCTACCTTTGAGAAATTGATCGCATTTGCGTATTTGTTCGGCTAAGAAACGATCCACTTCAGTTTCTTCCATCCCGACGCTAAAAAAAGACACAAGAAAAATTTATCTGTATTATTTTCCTTTTACCTCTCGATTGCGAAACAATTTTCGTTCGATCATTCACTCCACTCATTCTATTCACGATGTAGAACTGCAATAATCCACGCATCTCTTCTACATACAACGTATCGTGCTTTATTATTTAAATCGAGACCCATTATTGTGCAAATTGAAGTCACCCATTCCTTAATGTTCCCGTTATCAGTAATACGAGACGCAATAAGTTAGAATACAAATATTTTGAAGAAATTTCTTAGACATACGCATCTTTTACGTCGCATCATTATTGCGCATTAACAATGCAACCATTTTTAGCGTTTCTTCAGTTTTTTATTATAAAATTTGTAATATCAATTTTACTCGCTTATTGCAAAAACTTCTGGTATCCGTAAAAATATGTGAAATACACTGCTCAAAAGAAATATGGCATAGAAAAATTTTATGCAAAAATTGGTCAACTTTGACTGACGGTAACTCCGCGAAAAATCATCGTAAAATTATGTTCTCTTTTTTTTAATTAAAGCCTGAAATCTCTACTTTAAGATACTATAGTTCTTTTTTAGGTGTGATGCATCCCTACCACTGTAACACCTTAAATGTGAGGGCATGTTTGTTATATTGAAAATTACAAAGTTTGACGGAGTGCATGGACTTGCTACATTTTTTTTCGGGGATACTGTTTACAGAAACATAAAGTACGAACCTTCCTCTTCAATTTAAAAAAAAGATGTCGCTGCCATTTTTTTTCGCAAGGACAGTACTTTAAAGTAACCCTTGCATTATTGGCACATACCAGGTTGCCGGTCGGATTTTGCACATCATATGGCCCTGAAAAGAGCCGTTTGTGTGTGTGTGTGTGTGTGTGTGTGTGTGTATGTGTGTGTGTGTAGAATGACTCATTTTTGGGGTGCTTGATTAAAGTGAATCCCCTTGCCTCTCACTTGTGTGTGTGTGTTTAAATTAGAAAAACGCGTATTTCCTCCGCATTGCTGAATTACTGCTTGCAGCCGATTCCTCATGTTAATGCAAGCCCTAATTTCCTGTGGAATGTGGGAATGTCATTCCATAGGAAGAAATTAGAGCTTGCATTAACATGAGGAATCGGCTGCAAGCAGTAATTCAGCAATGCGGAGGAAATACGCGTTTTTTTAATTGAAGAGGAAGGTTCGTACTTTATGTTCCTGTAAACAGTATCCCCGAAAAAAAATGTAGCAAGTCCATGCACTCCGTCAAATTTTGTAATTTTTAATATAACAAACATGCCCTCACATTTAAGGTGTTACAGTGATAGGGATGGATGCATCACACCTAAAAAAGAACTATAGTGTCTTAAAGTTTCAAGCATTATTTAAAAAAAAGAACATAATTTTACGATGATTTTTCGCGGAGTTACCGTTAGTCAAAGTTGACCAATTTTTGCATAAAATTTTTCTATGCTATATTTCTTTTGAGCAGTGTATTATAGTTGTATGTCGTAAATGAAAATAATTATTTAAAGAGATTTGATATAGAACCAATTTGAAAAATGTTAATTTTAACATTAAAAAATTGTTCCGGTTGTCGAGTCTTGAATTGAAAATCTTAAAAAACTTGCAACGAACTCTTTTCCACTTCCTAATCTATAATAAAACAACCGCTATTCAAAACGGACATTCACAATAGTTACACATAGTTCCATTTGAACACTATCGGAAAGAATGAATAAAATCCACCGCGTTAAAATTCCGATATGCTGTTTTAGCAACATTACTGTAAATAATACGCGAAAATTGACTTTAATCTAAACAACAAAAGCATTTCTCTCGTACCGTTGTTAACAAATTGTAATTACAGCGTTAGTCAAAGGTTCTAAGTAATTTCCTCGCTTAACGAATAGATCGTAATCTCTTTGCCGCTGATGCTCTTTACCGCACAACATTTGATATCAACGGCACAATCTCTATCTCTCACTTTAAATTTGACTTTATCGCAATCACAATTATCTTACGTTATGAATAATAGCGACAGCACTGTTTGGGCCGCACTTCCCTCGGGGTATGCGCGTGTAAGTGACCGCGGATCATCTGAAACTTTGGCGGAGAATCATCATTGTGAATAGGGCGGCTGCGCGTTGGGCAACACGCACGTGCATGCTTTTCCGCACCCCGGACCATCCTCTCGTAATGACGCATGTGGAAACAAACTTGAACAAGTATGTCAACGAATCGTTTGTCAAACAACACGTATTCGTTGCACGGCGAAGATTCGCAATTCCTAATTGCTGTCATTATAGATACTCTCGGCAGCAAGCAATTGCTACAATTTAATAAGCCTATTTAAAAGATCTCAGCAAAACAAATATAAGAATACAATGAAAAACTATTGTGTCGAATTAAATATTTTTTAACATCCAAATTGACGTAGAATTTCCTAGCCGTCATATTGCGTGTACAAATTCGTGGTCATTTTAAAACTTTAATATTCATTCAAAAGTCTATAGTCATTCAAAAACTTTAATATGCGTCGTTCTCAAATGCTCATAAAGTCACTTGATGACTGCCAATTTCCAGCATATTCTTTTATCATTACATCGTCTCTAATTTAATTTTTTTTAGATTAATTCGCCAGAACTATTTTTAAAATTAATAAAGAACTCTAGAACTCTTCGGGGTGCATTCAGAACTTAAAAAAAAAAAGATTTTTTGAGACATGAGGTGCCAACTTCATAGAGGTTCGTCTCTACCTAACATTATCATCGTTCGATTCTTTCAGTTGTGTAAATATCGTCAAATGTTCACCATACTACATGCAATGTATTTATGAGAATACAAACAAATCAGTAGGTAAATATGATCCATCAAAGATTAATCTTTGAAAGTTCCTTTCGAGACTGTTGTCAATATTAGCTCAAACCACTAGTGGTTTGAATTTCTAATTATGTTATCCGATTCCGACCCAACTTCCATATCAGATACCGATGACGCGACGTAAAACAGATGTCGATATTGTTATGGCTCTATCAAGGATATAATGATACAATTTTCAAAGATATGTTCCAGTGAGAAATAATTGGTCGAAAAGACGTTGAATCGAAGAGACATTCAGTCGAAGTCTATTCGAAGGATTTTACGTCGATTCGATAACGATTCAACACCTTTTCAACTATTATTTCTTACTGGATGTTACTTACGTCCATTTCTATCAATACAGATTAACTTTCTTTCGATCTTTTTTCTAATTCTAAGAGTTGGAAAGAGATGAAAAGCAAATTGAACCAAGATTAAAGTTAAACTACTTTGTAGAAGTGGACATTAGAGCCACTTCGACGAAACTCCGGTTAAAGTAATCGACGATTAACTTTCAATGTCACCAACAGCCTTTCTGCCGATAAGAGATTTCTCTCCCGTACAAAATGTATTTTCATGTCACGTTGACAACTCTGTTACTTGAGTTAATCAACAATTAAATTAACCGGGAGTTGGTCGAAGTGGCACCAAATGGACATTAATATTTTCCACGTGGCTTTACTAATAAATATTGATATATTATTAATATTAATTAAAATAAAAAGTATTAAAAATTTTTTACTAAAATCTTACTAAAAAGCGAAAAAAGATGTTATATGATAAGCTCAATGACAATGCAAAATCTAATAACCATTTCAGATGTGTTATATGTATCTCACTCTCTTCATTGAATGTAATATCTATGTAAAAATATGCTTTTCCTGGCAAGCGTTCACGACAATGTTTTACTCAACACGCATATTCAATAAGAAAGGGAACAGTCTTTGCAGGGAATAAAGCAAGAACAGCGTGATGTATTCAAAATTCACTTTATGTTAAATCCGTGTAAGAGACACGTCATAACAGAGTATATCTTTCTGCTCGGATCAGTTCGAAGAACCGTCAAAACACACATACACACAATTGTGTCATATTTACATACATTCATCGTTGCGGACCGAAGAGAGTCGCATAACGTAAGTATACGTACCGTAAATATCACCGTCCTAAAATCGCGTAAAATTCTTGTTCTTCAACGATAACCGATAAATTGTTATCATTACTCGTAACGTTTACATCCACATCTATCGAGCCCTGTTTCACTAATCGATATTAAGACGAACTTGACATAAGAAATATCCGGAGGAGTAATTCGTGCGCTCAATTGCAATCTTAAAAATCCTTAGTACCTATGTTAGCTTGTATTATGATGTCACAGGAATATCAGTGTGAAATGATAAAGAATTTAAATAGCAGCAATCGGAAAATTAAATAACAACAGTTAGTACAGTCATCGGCAATGAATCGTTTCGCAAGAGTGACTTGTTTCTCCACTCTAGCCGATCGACGATTGTCAACGAGTGAGGGAACAACAATTCCCCTCTCGCGAAACGATTCACTGCCGGTCAGTGTACTGCCTTAACTAAATCGAAAGCTCTCTCTTTCTCTTTCTTCCTCTCCCTCTACCACATTTTAATAACCGTTTGAATTTAATACTTCTTCACACGAGTGACATCATAATTTAAGATAATATGGGTATTTAGTTTACTAAATGTTATCACGATTTTACATCTCGTATCTGCAAACGCACGGGAAAATTAGCTCCTCTTACAGCCATCGATATCGGTAAGTGTCAATAAGTACAGATATTCCACAACGTCCCTTCTTATAATTCGCATCACATTCCTCACCCCCCCCCCCCATCGTCCCTCGTAAGCGGTTCGCCTATTCGTCTTCGCCTACTTATTCGCCTAAATAACCGTCTATCGATTCGCCTAATTATCTCAACTATTTGTCTCTATCTACATACCTATCTATATATTATAAGTTGCTCCCTACGTCGTTGCGAAGTATGTACAAGTTTTCCCAAGAATCACTCACGTTTTCTTACTTCATAGGCCACGTTGTACTACGGGGATTGAGGGGGCGAATTCCACGCGCTTCTCGTTTCGCAATCGTGATCGCTCGCTTCGACAATCGTACGCACCTTGGAATTATTATAATTGGGCAAGTTTCTTTGCGTAAGTTCTATCAGTCGGATTTTTTTTTGTGGTGATACGGACGTCATCTTCCGCGCGGGCAGGACTTGATTAGAAATCACAATACGATAATGAAATCACAGCGATTTCATTATCAGACCAAAAATACTACAGTGTGATGCCTCTTTTTTTTTCAAACTGGAGAATTATCACATTAAAACGTTTTTTTTTCTTATTTCTTTCGTACACACAGATTGCCGTACAAGTGACTGTTTCTATTTCAAACCAATCATGAATTAATTAAATATCCGTTCGAGGAGTGATATAATCATATTAAGCTCAATTCTTTTCAATTCTTTTCAAATCGACAAACAATTCAATCTCTTGTGAGATAAAGTCCTTAATATTGTTCAAGTGAATAAAGTAGCAGAGAGATCCTCGGACGTATCCTTCGTCTTCCGCGCGCGCAAGAAGCGTCCAACGATTGTGTCACTCTGCCCTGAGCACTTTTACGTTGACAATAAGTAATAAATTTCTATTAGCGTCGCGCGCTGACGAATCTCAAGCTCTCTGATATCAAGCGTTTTCATCATTATACATTATAATTTTTAATATAGACGACTCGCAGATACACAAATACTCTTTCTCTCAATCGGCATTCGTTACGTCAGAACTGCTATATCACCACATGCATACACATACCTTTTTCGTTACTTGTTACTTATACTTTCAGTAATGTAATCTCGATTGTTAAAAAGCTAAATTATATGTATATATATGTATGTATGTATGTATACATATATATGTATATAATGAATGTGTGTGTATGTATATATGTATACGCGCTACAAAACTGCCCCTGGCTGAGGCGTTCCAGTGATAAAGCTAGTCTACGATCGTGACAGCCTCGGTGTCCCCAATTCATGGGATCCGAGAGATAACGCGATAATAAGCTTCCCGCGCGTCGACATACGTATGCGTCGTCCTTTCTCTCTCATTTGCTAGTTAAAGGCTCCTCCTCGTTAGCTCTAATTGAGCCTCTATCGAGGTAGTACCTCTCGATATCAGGGCACGATGCACAATTGTTCCAATTTGTCTCAATCGTGCACCGTCATGCGGTATACGTGATTAAACGATTAATATATAATAGAGTACTATTGAGAATTTTGGTTATCATCAAATCGACAAACAAAAGAGAGGGACAGAATGTGATATTTGTTGGAAAGTACGTATTAAAGGAGTGCTGGAAAGTTTAAGAAGCTCGAGCGCGAAATTTTTGTACTTTAACGCAGCGGAAAGTGATACCGAAGAACAGCCTAACGAATAACGTTGCAACGAATATATTAATTTTGTTGCAATAATTTACAAACGCTATATATTACTTTTGCAGACATTATCTTCAAGACAGCGATATCATCTAGACATCGAAAAGAATTAAAAGCGACGTTCGGATTCCGAGCGATTCTATGGATAATAATCACAAAAGCATTCCATCGATAGAATTTTCACGGTTCCACTTAATTATAATCGTTCGATTCGTTAAGTAGACGCTTATAAAACTAAGCTCGCGTGAAGCTTGATTCCGAACCTCCACGTAAGAGACTCATTTGTCCTAACGTTAAGTTACGTGTCCCAGCCACGCGTTCCTCTACGTTAAGTTAATGCATGTTAGTTCAAAGTCACGGCTCACACGCTTTGCGTGACCTCTCGCAGCTTTATCATATTTGCATATACATTGCATACGCAGAGAGAGCTTCTTGGCTACTCGTTATATCGACGACGTTCGCCGAAGAGATCCTTCGGCGTTTGTTTCTCGCGAGTAAGAAAGCCGCCGAGTGGTTTATCGAGCGGGAACGATTGTCAGTTTCGGCAGAATGTGCAGTATCGAAAGGTCCCATGGTTCACGAATACGCGATGTCATTGCGCGTCGGACGAGATCGATTTCGACTACCGAGAGGACTTGCGGCTGACGTCGCCGCTTCTTGCGTAGCCCCGTTTTTACGTGTTTATCTGCGCCGCAAGAGCAGTACTCGTGGCACGGCTGGTGGATAGTCAGCGGATCTCTAACGATCGGTCAGAGACATTTCCCGGGATTCTGGGAACACCATTGCGGCCACATAGACTCCGTCTTGATGCCTCTGCTGTTCAGGACTTCTACATGCATGGCTAGCCTGGTGTAAACATTCTCGTCCGTGGAGTAACTGTTCGTCGGTAGGTCACTCCTAAAATAAAACAAAACATTTCTCGTCATGAGAATACTACTGGAAGAAATCGTCACGTCTCTGCCACATTACATCACTTACCATAATCGTTCAGCGAGTGCCGATGCCCTGGGCCATAGTCGAGGTCCCAGGGACGACTGTCCCGTCTGTTCGCTCCAAATCGCCGCCTCGCCGCCGAGCACCAGAGGCAACTGCTGCGGCGGATAGTCCTTCCATGGACGGTGATTGTAGACAGTCTGCCAGGTGCGGTATTCGCCGCACGCGGCCTCGCCGCTCTCTCGCCATCTGCCGAAGCCGCAGTCCAGATACCACGCGTCTACATGCGACAGGATCACCCGGAAGCCGTCCTCCAGCAGGTCCGGCGTTTCCGGCCAATTGCTGCCGCCCCAAGACTGGATCACGTGAATCTTCGGATCGAAGTGCATCATGATGTAAGGCCTCTTGGTCAACGGCGAGCTCCACAGGATCACCGCCTTCGGCACCTTGTCGTGATTCGCTCGAATCAACCGCTGCAACATCTTGGTCTCAAACTCCGCCCAAAGCGCGTGATGGTCCGTCATGTTTTGCGCCTGCATGGCTAGGGTGATGTTGCCATATTGCGCCCAGCACTCGAGATTCACCTCGTCGCCGCCGAGGTGCACTAAATCGCGCACCTCGGTAAGATCTAATAGCTCGCGGTACAGACCCTCGAGTATCCGGTACGAGTGTTCATTTATGGGATTCAGTTGGCCGCAGTTTGGCTCGCCACAGTAGGACGACCACGGCTGCTGATCCACGCACAACGCCAGCTCACCAAAGCCATGTTCCGCACCTGATGGTGATAAAAATTAATAGTGAAAATTCTATGCCAATAAGAATTAATGTTGTACATACAAACGATTCTACTTATATCCGGAATTTAACATCTTCTGTGGAACTCACCCCATTGCCAGCCGGCGCCGGCGTGGGCCGGAGAATCGATCTCGACGACGATCCTGACGCCGCGTATCCTCGCATAATCGGCCAAATCCTTGACATCGTCTGGTGTGTAAATGTGATCGCCACTGTAAGCGCCCCATCTGGCCATCTCCGGGAACTGCGCCGAGTCGAACGGGAAACTCTGGGAATCGGTGAGGTGCCAGTGCAGTGTGTTGAGCTTCGTGGCTGCCATGCCATCGATGACCCTCTTCAGTTCCTCGACGGGAAAGAATTGCCTGCCGGTATCGACGAGAAGCCCGCGATAAGGGAACGCGGGCTTGTCCTCGATGGAGGCTCGCGTAAGGACGCGAAGAGCGCCCTGCTTGCCAGTAGCCTCGTCCCACCAGATCAGCTGGCTGAGGGTCTCGAGACCATGCCGCACTCCGAAGTAGCTCCTGCCCGTGATTCTTGCCTCCAGGACCTTTCCCTTCGGCGTGACCTCCAGCTTGTACGACTCGTCGGTATCCAGCGTCAAAGTGCCCCGCGCGTTGCCAGCGCTCAGATACACGATGAACGAATCGATACCGGATCGACTCTTGGCGTTCAGCACCTTGACCAGACTCCTGACGTTCCCTGCGATCAAAGGAACGTCTCACCCCGAGTCGAGTGTTTGGTACCGGAATCGGCCTCAATTGTTCTATTCTGTCTTCATGCGGGCCTCGGAGTCGGTGTAAAACTCCAATTTGAGGCCCGGATGAGTAAAAAAAAGTTGTGTTCAACCTCATTCTGACCATCAAAGAGAACATGATAGAATGTTTCACCCTCTTTGAAATCTCTTAGGCCGAAGAGGATCTACCGGACCTCCGTTGATTACACTCGCACTGGCCTCTTTACTGCTAAAAGGGAAATAGCGACTCGGGCCTATCTGAGGTCACAAGTTTTATGTATTTTCTCCGGCACAAAGACCTTAGTTCGACCTCGTTGCGCCCAGTTAAAAAATTATACGAGTCTAAACCGAGGCCAAAATATTCGACTCGAGACGTAGAAAGCAGCGATTCCTCGTCAATTTAATTACGCGAGGCAATGTGAGCATTGCTTAAAAGGAATTCAGCAATTTCCCACCGTACAATATAAAACAGTGACTTCAATCTTAATTAAAACGACGAAGCTGTTGCATTTAACGTTCACATTACTCACCGATGAAGACATCCTTCGCATGTTCCAGCAGATCCTTGGTCTCCTGATCGCTCGTATTCACGGTGACAAACTCGATCTGCTGAAGATGCAGGATGACACTGTCGTCGCCGAGGACGACGCTCTCCGTCGGTCTCGGCCACAACAGCCGAGTGTTCCCTCCGCAATGCGCGGTGCAGGTCGCCAAGGATGTCCTCGAGGACCTGACTGCACGTCTCTCGCATCGATTCGCCACGCACGCCCAGGACCACGGACTTTGAAACGTCCTACGATCGAGTGGAAATTGAGTTTGCACCTCGATCTTTCACGTAACGCACGGGATGCTTTTATCGGGCAATCTGTGGTACGACTGTGGTGATAGATATTGATTCTTTCAGATCAAAATGCGACAAATCTCTCCCTTAAAAGGGGGGACAAAACTTCGCTTTGACAAATTCTCAAATACATCCAACCGACGCTCGTCGTATCACGGATTGCCAAGCGATCGTGTTCCTTCTTTGAGCGAGCCAGTTTACAGACATCTGTCTCGCAATCGAAATGTAGGAAACGTTAAAAATGACAGGTACATTCAAGGGGACAACATGCGATTTCATCTCACAATACCATTTTGCAGGTTCGAAGTGGCGGTTGAGAAACTTAATATGTCACGGGGTTAGTAATCTTCTCCCCAAACATTATATTTATATGAAAGTGTTATAATAATATGTACACACATATCGTATTTAATAATTAAGTAGGCTCTTAAATAATAGCGATTTGTGCATTTGCGAATTGTGCGCGCGAAACAGAAGCAAATAAGGGAAGCAACAAAGCAGCTTAACAACGTCATAAGAAATTAATATAGATGATTAACGGTAGAAAAGTCACACGAAAAGTTTAATATCGCTTTCTCGTGGATTACTCTATGTGGACATTAAATATAGATATGTTTTTATCTTGGCGAAAGAGCAAATATTTAAAAACGTACAATATTAATATTCGATAATTAAAATAAACATTAAACGTTAAAAAAACAGATCGCGAGTAATTCACCTCGGAGTACAGCAAACAATTTCATAAATTAAGAAAGCGAACCGCGAGAGTCCATTTATTTTGGTAGAGAGAGAGAGAAAAAAAACGAGATCAGATCTACCTACCGCGACTTTTATTCCCTATGTCGGTCAAACTGATGATATCGTACCTCTGGCAAATGAAAAGCTCATTACAACGGCATGGGGAATGAAAGTGCAAAAAGCGATATCGCCGGCGTCGTTCGAATTAGAAAAGCGGAGGAGAAAGAGGGAGGCTAATGTTTGCCGAACGAAGAGAAGCGCCCAAGAAAATAGCCGGCATAATCGTGGAACGGAATAACGTCTGCCCGAAGTGGGAGAATGGAAAAATGAACGAGGGCGCGTCGAACGGAGGGAACGCCTGAAAAATGAGTGCCCCGATGAAATTCGAGAGGCAAACGCGGGTGGAGCGAACGGGTTGGGTATTTACGCGGGTATTTTTTTTTTCGCGACGCAGCGAACTAATTGAAAGATCGGCCGTATCTCGCGCTTGAAATTGCTACGAGGGCGCGAAGGGGGGTCTCTCGGGGGTTCTCTCGGAAAACCGCCCTCCCTAAAAAAAAAAAAAATTTGCGTTCTCTTCCAGCTTGTCGCGAACTCGCGGGCGTGCCGCCCGCGTTGCCTCCGAGGGCGAGTCCCGGCTCCCCGGAACGGAAAGGCCGGCGGAGTCGGGCTCGCGCGAAGCGAGCCCAGGAACAGACGGCGGCGACCGTGCGATTCGCGCAACGTGGCGAGACAATGGTGCGTAACAATAGCGGGTGCAGGCGTGCGTTTAGTATGACGGGCGTGCGCTCGCGTAGCGAGTGGATTAAACGGGCGAGCGTCGGAATGAGGTGCGACGAGTCGCGAGAGGAGGGCGTGAGAGGTACTCCCGGAGGGAGTGCCCGCGTGGAAATTCAGGACATTCGGGATTTCGTTCGCCGAGACGACCGACGGTGTTGCAGGTCATGCCTGGACAGCTTCCTAATTGGGGGGGCAGGGGGGGGGGCAACGTCCGATCGCGGCACCGGACGGCACGTGACTGGTTCCGAGGGGGGGAGAAAAATAAAATAAAATACAAGACGAGAGTAGAGCGGAAGCGTATAATATCGTCGAACGCGATAAATTCGGTTTATCGGGAGTAAATCTGGATACATACTGGATACATAGATTTGGCTATTTTTGCAGACGATACACACATATAGACCTTTACGTATATAAATCCTTAACGTACGATTGATATCGGATTCTGTCTTGCAAAATTGAGGACTCGAATTCCTCTCTGAAATGCAAACGCGGTTTCGTCCCTCTGTAAAATTTAGAACTCGAAAAAGAGAGAGGCTGCACGGTTTTTCCCCGTAGAACTTTAAACGTTTATTTCCCTTTTTCGTAACAATTCGAAGCGAATTTTTGTACAGCGCCGTTCGATACGCTGCAACACCGCGAAAATGGAGAGGGTCGTCAAAAAATGCTCCCCCCCCCCCCCGAACCAGACACATGGGCGCGTGAAGAGTTGGGACCAGACCAATGCAGGGGGTTCGAATGGAAGATATGCGCGGTATACATTTCGTCTAGCATTAAGATTCCACCCCCGGTCGGGGGCTGTCCGTTACCTAGGCTCTTCCAGATACTCGTAGAGCCGTTCCCCGGGTCCGATCGTGGTTTCATTACCCACCAGGTAATTAACCAAGCCGCGCTGCAAGTCCTCTAGTCTTCTTCGATGCGCACGATTTCATCGCGTTGCGAGTGCGAAATAAATTCAAAATAAGAAACAAAAAACATGCAGTGTGAGAAAAATCATCAGAAGAGGCGCTGGATTAATTATACGCAGCGCGGGCAAAGGTACCTGCGCTGGCTGCGTGTTAACAGAAAAACACAGAAATATTGAAAAGGAAACAAAAAAATTAAGCGATCTCGCGCTCAATCTTCACCTCTTGCCTTACAGTTTTCTCTAAACTCTTGGGAGATCTCTCTCCTCGTGACAAAAAAGAAACAAAATTCTACGTATCACAGACGTGAGTGAACGACACGAAAAAAGAGCGGAGTCTCCGGAGAGACCCGCATAACAGGGCGGTAGCGCGTGTCCGCGAATTTATTTCGATCAACGGAACGTCAAGAGATTCGCAAGATTTTTACTCGCCGAATTGTCCGCTCGAGAGGCAGCTAACCACGCCGCGATTTAAAAAAAAAAAGTCACTTACCGTCGCGTCGCGAACGGCTGGAGCGACGCGAGTGGCGGGGCGTGGGCGTACATGGCGATCAGCAGAATACCGGTCATCAGGACGAGGAAGAGGAGGATCCTCCTCATCCATCCGCTGGGCATGCTACCCACCATTCTGACGAGTCTGCAAATAAACGAGAGGGGAAAATTATGCGCTTGCGGATATGCCGTGTCAATCGGGACGAGCGACGCCCCGATCGTTTCGATCGCTCGCATTTCAACGACACCGGCGCAACAAGATCGGCAACGAACGCGGGATCCTTCGCGTTTACCTGCCTTGTCAGTCGCCGGGTAGGGTAAGGTGGGCCACCCTCGGATCCGAGGATCAATTTATCTTACGCTACAGTGAAAATGCTAAAAGCGAGTAGCTTTATTTATAGACACGGAATTTTATTTAGGATGCAGAATTAGTCTCCAGATACCAAATGCGGACTAGCAATTTGATGAGTCGTTAATGAGCGACATTTTAAAGCGATTCAATGAAATTTTGCTCCTTTTATTTATTTACAACTATGCTATATTGGTCGATATCACAAAAGCGAGGGGGAAAACCGCCGCGGGCGTTAATTGTGGTGTACAGATTTGCGGCATTACCGGGCATTACTAGGCACTTTTTGGGCATTAGGCCTTGCTGGGACATTATAATATAATAAGATAAAATAAGATAAAACGGGATAAATGCCCACTGGGCATTAGTGGGCATTGGCGTACAAGATTTCAGTCAGCGGTTTCCCCCACGCATAAAAGGCATCGATCATGTTTTCATGTCGCTTATTAGCGACCCGTCAAACTGTTGATCCGCACTTGGTATCTGATACGAAGTTGGCCGCCTCACCCTACGATCGCACGGAGTCGCCTTGACCCGACGAGGCCCGGGAAACGCGGCCTGATAAGGAAAAGTCGTTCAACGTCAAATGTAAGTCACTGGCACGCGTTCTCCACTCGGGGGGGGGGGGGGAAGGGGATCGTGTCTTTTTACATTCTATCTCTCGGAACATTTCCCTCTTTGATTGCGACACGCAGATAAGACGTCGCATTTACTGCTAAACGCGTAACAAGGAGACGTGGATGTACAGTTCGTACCGTGAGATCCCCGGATGCTGACACGCGGGAGATAAGGCGTGATTTACGTGGAAGGCACGTCGGCACAAAGCACGCGCACGGGCGACCGAAAGGAAACGTTTCCCGCGGTACTTCCGGCGATTCTCCTGGTGGAGAAACCTCCGTTCCTCCCTCCTTCCTCTCGCCGGGCCGGCGAGGTACGAGGAGCGGCCGCGGCGAAAGTGTTTTTCGAACGTAAATGCACGCGCGTAAAAGCAAGCGCCCGCTCTTCCGCTTTATGATCCCGCGAGGATTTATGGACCCTCGCCAGGCGTCGCCTATGCGATATTACGTAACATTTCCGTCGGAAAACCGAGCGAATCTTCATCCCTCGGCGATCCGATTCGCCGCGATGCATCCGACAGCGGCTCGGTTTATCGCCCGTGTAAATACAGCGCGAAAGGTTCGCGTGGGCGCGAAATACCTCGCGGTATTTCCGGCGACAGGCCGAATGAAATCCGCGGATCCGTCGTTAACGGGGGATTTAAATGTCGCTCGCGAACGACATTCGAGTCTTTCACGTCAACTACATGATAATAATACGACAAACAATCAATGAGACACGCACGACTTCGTAAATAATCGATTCCTGTCGACGAGGGAAACGATCGAATTTGTCTTTCGTGTTTCTCTTTGTGCACGGAGAGAATTTTCTCGTAAAATTTATCCTGAAAACCATGTGATCGTGGGACAACGCGGCATTTTAAAGTGAGTTTTTTTAATTTTACCATACATTTTACTAGTGAAATATGCACAGAGTATAATTAATAGTGAAGTGTATGGTAAAATTTCAAAAAGCTCTCATAAAGTTGCTCGAAACGCCGTGTTGTCCCACGATTACATAATTTTCAGGATAGATTTTCGAAGGAGAAATTCTCTCCGTGTAGAAGAGCGCGCGCGGCCTGATACTTGGAAAATAAAAGCAAACCAATCGAGGACACTGTGTCTCTTTAGACGACCGAGCGTGTGCCGTGGCTCGACCTCACTGTCGTCTCGTCGTAAAGAGGAACGGCGTCATCGAGCGTCGCTACTTATCACGGTGAGTCTAAGGGCCACCTGTCGAATTGCACAGAAATACACCTTGGACGCCTAGGCGAGATCTAAGCTTAGCTCGTTCGCCACTCGAGATGCTCCCGCAGTCTAGACGGAACGTGCGTTCCGATTACTACGCAAACAACACTTGGCACCTCTCGGCGCTTAACTCCGAGAATAGGCGCTTTGGGTTTTCGATCACCGCCGCGTCGCCCCGAAAATGAATCATAATATCCCATATGCTAATTTATTCCGCTGTAATCAAGACCCCTGACGTCGGGCGGGCCGTGCGGCAGTCGCGGGAGAGGCAATGCCAATCGCGGCATTTTCGTGCGCCGCTATTTTTCATTCCTCGTGCATACTCGGCATGTTTTGCATTTAGGCAGTTCTAATGACATTCGTGCACGAAGCCAAGGTGGCTGTGCGAAATAGAACGGTGCACAACTCGAAAAAAAATCGATCGCAGGCAGCGGCAGATTTATTCCGTGTCGAATGAGAATTCTCAATCGGGAGATTGGTCGAGGAATTCGTACGCGAGGGAAGAAACGAAAATTCTGACGCGCGTACCGTGCGGTGCAATGGGGTAACCACAATGCAATCGTGGGACAGTGTCTCCGAAACCATTATGAAATCCTTACGAAATCTCCATGTAATCGTTTTGCCTTTATTTTCAAGTTTCTTCACTTGTTAGAACATTTTTGAACATTTTCTCAGCTCGTTTTCATTTTCCCTCAAAATTTACTTCTTTTAGTGAACATTCAAATATGTATCTTAGTTCAAGCCTATAAGCGCGTTTTTTTTATAATAAGACTGAAGTAGTTGCTGTTAGGATGAGTTGATACACCTTTGCGCGCAAATTTAGAACAATAAAGAGTAGATACAAAATTACTTCTCGGTGTATGTCGAAGTGAGCACTTGGAGGCAAAACGTCTTACAGCTGTTAACACAAAGAATTTGGCGGAGATTAAATGACGTAACATATAAGTGAAGGGTGGTTTTTAAAGACAAGTAATGCTAATTTCAATTTCACCCTTTCTTGTCCGATACAAATACAAAATTACTTCTCGGTGTGTGTCGAAATGAGCACTGGCGAGGCACAAAGTTTTACGACTGTTAGCACAAAGAATTTGGCGGAGATTAAATGACGTAACATATAAGTGAGAGAAGGGTAGTTTTTTTTAAAGGTAAGTAATGCTGATTTCAATTTCACCCATTCTTGTCCGATACAAAATTACTTCTCGTTAAGACCACGGGTAGACTGGTGGGAAAAGTGGGAAGCGAGGAAACACGTTTTCTACCTAACCGAATCCTACAATCTTAATTGAAATTACGTCTACAAGCAAATGCTTATTAGTAAAATCAAAAAGATATAATGTTTCGAGGAAATCTAACAGCTCTTAACAACGTCGCCTATTTTTAAACGTGCATATACGGAAATTATTTGCAATTGCAGATGAAATGACTTGTAATCAGATGACATCGTATGAAGTCTAACAAAATCATGTAATCGGTGGGACAACGTTTTAGCTAGTGGTTACACCCCTCGGTGCTACGTACTCTTCTAAAACGTTAACATTTGTTGCGCCGCATAGTTCGATACAATTTTGAATAAACAATTAAACGCCGAATGGGTGTTTCGGAATAAAACGAAGTAAAAAAAAGACGCGAATATTGGTGCGACTGTATTAAAAAAATGCGATGAAAACTTGGCCCTTTGTTGCAAAATATCATCCGGGGCAATAAAAATTATAACAACAGCTAACGCGCGGTTCATGAAACAATGCAAATGACATTTAATTCTACATTTCGCTGAACAGCACGTGACGTTTAATTGGGCATTTCGCCGGGCCGCAGCTACGACGATCGAGGAGCCGCGTCTCGACGGGTACGCGCGACTTTAATTCCCCGCAATTCGATTTCTCTCCGCGCGTGTTTACGGACTTTGCTCTCCGCAAACAGGGTTGATCGACGACGCAGGGAACTTAAACGACGCACCCGTCCGCCGACGCACAGGCGGATCTATCAATTTCCACATTCGAGAAGCCAATTCCGCGCGGAGATCCGATCGAATCCCGCACGACACTTTGCCCAGATGAAATACGATACCATCGTGATACCTATGTGGCGACATCGGGCCGCGACGAGAGACTGGCGATCTGATACCACACCACGCCACGCCAGGCCGCGCCACGCCACGCCGCACCGAGGCACGTTGCGCGCGAAGCGACCAGCTGGCCGAAATTCCACCCTCGCGCGCGATTAGGCGAGCGGGTGGTTTAACATTACCGCCGCGCCGGTACAAAGGTGGCGTAGAGTACTTTCCGTCTCCCTTTCTCTCCGCGAGCACCTTTCTCTCCGCGGCAACGGTGGCGAGGAGAGAGAGAGAGAGAGAGAGGGTGGCGGCGAGGGTGGGTTATACGAGTCGAGAGAGAGGGTGGGTCGAGGGAGCGTGACGCGACAGGGTCGACAAAGTCGAGGATGGTGGGAGCGACGGGGACGGGGACGAGCACGGGGGTCGGGACGGTGGCGGTGGCGGTGGCGGTGGCGGCGGCGGCGGCGGCGTCGTCGTTGCTGCCTCGTGCCTCCAGCACACGTGAACTATACCTAAATGCCGTGCCTGGCCGCGAATCGCGTGGCGTAGCCAGGCAACGCGCGTGCCATGACCACCGCCGCCCGCCGATAGTCTCCGGCGAAACGGTACTAAGGACGGACCGGGGAGATTCGCCCGACGCGAAGAGCGGGACCGTCGTCGACGTAGCGGCCTCCCCGGTGCGCGACCGCCGTCCACGTCGTCGCCGACGCGGTTGGTCTCCGGACGGACGGACGGATGGACGCGGGCGGGCCGAGACACCGGTCAGGATTGTCATCGATCGCCAGGGGAACCGCTATCGCAGGTGTTCGGCGGACGAGCGAGCGAGCGATCGACCGGGCCGACCGGACCCCTCGTACTCGTACACTGAGAAAAGGTCGCTCTCACTTGGCAAATTGACACCTGTCACGGTGTCAACAAGGTATCAAATGGAATTGAAGGGTGCGGTGCGGCTGACGTTCGCGGGGACGGATTTAACTCGTCGGGAAAAAAAGCTCCGGCGAATTAGTTTTATTCCCGAGAACGCACAATTTGCGGACCGAGTCCGGAAACGACTCATCGCGAAACGATTTCGCACCGCGCTCTTTTAATTAATAAGAGCGGACACGGCATCGTTCAGTCGGCTTCATTGGCGAATAAATAAATTAGTCAGGCACGAGACATGATATAATAATCGGTTAAATTGTTAAATTGTCGCCGCTGCGCTTCGCGCCGGCTTCGCCCCCGATCCGATCGCCGCATAAAAACACCGATAATTTCGTTTGCTCGTAATTCTTTCTCCCCTGGCGCGCGTTGAGAGCAACGGTACAGGGAATATCAAATGGCGCGCGTGATTAGAATTGATAGGAGCGTTCCGTGAGCGGAGAGATATCTAGCTCTAAAATAAGCTTTGAATTAAGCGACGCGATTAGATAACGAAAGCGTATTCAGATAATGTCAAGTGGGCGCGTTTCGTCCGTCACCCTCGGCACCCCAGGCACCCCAGGTAAAACCCACAAGGTCACATTTTGCACGCTTGGAGCACCGCTATTAATATTCAGAGAGAGAGAGAGGGAGAGAGATAGGACCGTGAATCGCCACTCGTTTTACTTAATTACGCTCCGATCGAACGTAAACAATTTCTCGGACCTACACGTTCACACGTCCCTTAATCCATGCGCGATGGTAGCCGACGATCAGCGTGCGATCGTTTCGCTAAAGCCAACGGCGCACGATACTGGTTTCCCTACTGGATTGCTTACGAAAGCCAATCAGGATTTAGCCTTAAGTCACCTGATCCAGAGCTCTGCATCTTTATTGGTTCACGTAAGCAATTCAGTAGGAAAAATAGTATCGTGTGCCGTTTGCTCAAGTCCCAGTCTATAATAGACGATTTAAGCACTAGGCCCTAAGAAATTGATCAATCATAGTCGAAAATGAAAAAAATACTCGACCGCGATTGGTCACGTACGTCCCTTAATCCATACGAGTCGACAAGATCGTTAAAGGCGATGGTAGCCGACGATCAGCGCGCGATCGTCTCGCTAAGTCCCAGTCTATAATAGACGATTCAAGCGCTGAGCTCTAAGAAAAAGTCGAGTATTCTTCTCATTTTCGACAGGTCTATTATAGACTGGGACTTGGGAGAGACGATCGCACGCTGATCGTCGACTATGATGTGACCAATCGCAGTCGAATATGAGAAGAATACTCGACATTGATCACACACGTCCCTTAATCCATAGCCGACGATCAGCGTGCGATCGTCTCTCCAAGTCCCAGTCTATAATAGACGATTCAAGCCCTAAGCTCTAAGAAATTGACCAATCACGGTCGAAAATGCGAAGAATACTCGACTTAAGGGCTTAAGTTATCTACTAGACTAGGACTAACGATTCTCGTAAAGTTCACAGCTACTCTCTCGCGTTAAATCGCGATCACAATCGCAGGACATTCGTCAAGTACGCGCACCTCACTCTCCTCCTCGCCATACTGACGACAAACAATTATTATCCAGCCGCTATCACGAGCACGGCATCGCGCGGCGACGGTTACCACCTCGCACGCACGAGACGTCCCGTGGTCTCCGCCTCCGCGAGGAGATCTCGAGTAGCTTCCTCGCGAACGCGCGACGCGCACGCACACACGTGTATGTACAACGTGTACCGGACCGTCGACAACAATCGCGGCGGTGTTGGATGACAAAATGATATGCTGCCGCACGTTTCGCGGCGAGTCATCGAGGCTTCAAGGATCCTTCGCGCATTAATAAACGCCGCTGCATTCCCGGTCACGGCGGTGCGAATTTCCGCGCTGCAAAACTTCACCCCGGACGGTCGACGTCGTCGCGGCAGCGAAAACGCAACTGGCGCCCGTTATTCCGCTCTAACGCGTGCCCGGTGGACTCTAATCGCGGCGGAACATCGTTGGCAATGAGAACGGCAGCGGTCCGAGTTAATCTATATATCTGGGGCAATCGGAAGATACAGTATCATTCACCGACGTCGTTATCGCGACTAATGCCGTTCGACGGGCGCGTTTAATGGTAAACATTGCTGACGCACCGCGAAACACTGCTGCGGAGCAGTTCGTGCGACTAATCGCCTCTACGTGGGTCTAAAGATAGAAAAAAAAGAAAACGATTGATTAAAAATTACTCAAATTAATATCCTGAAATGAGCGTAAAACGAGCGGTAGTCACAAACGTGACTTTTCAGTCGTCAGATGATAACAGAGTAAAGGCACCTACACAATGAGAATCCGTAATCCTTACGTAACTGTTACCGTAAGAAATCGACCCGTATAATTTACAATGGCAGCCCGTAACCGTAACGTAACTTTAACGAAACAATCAGTAAGGAGTTGTTTCTAACCTGTAAAGAATTAAAGAAGTATTTTGTGTTTTGACAGAATCTAAATCGAAAACGCAATTGTGTGCAATGGATGTTCAGCGAGTTAAAAATATAGCACTTGTGACTGTTAATTTGGCTGCAATAATGCTACAATTAGTTAGGGAAAAAAGAAACATGATTCGAAAAAGAAAATATTGGGTGCAGCTAATGCTGTTACAGCGTAAAGAGAAATATCATTTTCATACTCTTTTTCAATTCCTGAAAAATAATGACCACGAGGAATTTTTTAAATATACCCAAATGACCATCTCATAGTTCGAGAAACTGTTAAATTTAGTTAAAGAGCCTCTGACGAAGAAAAGTATTCGTGAGCCTCTGTCCGCCGAACATCGTTTATGTATTACCTTGTAGTAAGTTTATCTTATATTTATTAAATCATTAATTTTAAATTAATATTTTATTTTATAGTTATCTTGCTCATGGTTGCAGTATGCAAACTGTTGCATGGAACTTTTATGTATCTGTAGCATATATGTTA